>NW_028281061.1:171666-343333 GCF_059751285.1 Brachycentrus maculatus | reverse complement strand
TAATTTCGCGCCTTTTTCAATAACAAAATTAAAATTCAATCACATGATTTGAAAGAGAATTTCATTAGAATAAAGTAAACTTTAACTAATTATGAAAGGAGAAAAATTCATAATAATAGTAGTGATGGACAAATGTTTTGATAAAACTTTTGTTTGACATAGTTTAAAAATATGTGACAGATCTGTCAATTTAACGGTACAAAAATTTGGGTCGCAAGGTCACAAACAGAGTAAAACGGGGGACTAGAAAAATAGATAATATTCTAGACTAGATCACTAATTACAAATAGACTGGACTAAACCTAGGACGGCTATTTTTTCCTCTTCTTAGGGCAAAAGTATATGCACGTTTTTTTACTATTTTTTTATTTCAGAATTTCGCCCACAGCACTTGTTCTTCTCACCACCACAAATTCGACCCTGCGTAGCGCCTGTTCGCTTTTTCTAGCGCGAAGCCCTGTGCGCCACATTTATCGCATACCTATAGGGATAGCCCAGATAGTACCATATATATGTATATATATATATATATATATATATATATATATATATATATATATATATATATATATATATATATATATATATATATATATATATATATATATATATATATATATATATATATTTATATATATATAATATATATATATATATATATATATATATATATATATATATATATATATATATATATATATATATATATATATATATATATATATATATATATATAGCCCATATAATACCATATATATGTATATATATAATGCATTATGACCACAAATGCTTCATCGGAACTTGTGGTATGATTTGACGTTTTGTAGAGTTCATTGTCACTGTGGATTTGACCTTTGAGAAAAAAAATCCGAGTAATTGAATATCTCCTTGTCTACTGCTTTTCAACACTTAAATGTAGAGCACATAAATGCAATAGAATAATAGGTAATAAGGACAGCTTTATATTTATATTTTTTCCGTTACAAGATCAAATATAAAAGTTAATTGTTATAACGCGTATGTTTTTATTGTGTATTTTTCGTACTTTGCGTATTTAAAAATAAAATCATAATAGCTGTAGGTACCCGCATACATAAAAGGTATATTTAATTGTACATATTCCATAAAAATATTGATTTGAATATTAAACACTTACATCGGAACCTGCTGTCGATTTGAGTGTAAAATTTTGGCATTTGTTTTTTTTATTAACTCTTATTTTTGCTACTTTTTGGTAATTTATTATATTTTGTAGTAATAATATGCTGTGATTGAATTATTAAGTATTCGATATCTTACAATGAACTTTATAAGGCATCATAGTAAACAAAAATAGATATGTTTTCATTGCGGGGATTGTTCCCACCACCTCGTAAGTGTTGTTTATGTGTAATATGTATTTTAATTAATATAGATTTTTGTACTTTATTTTGAACGTTTTGATTTTTCATTTATATATTTCTTAATATAAAATATTTATTTTAGAAAAAGAAAAGAAAAACTTTATCAAAGAAAACGTTAAACAGGTTCGAAATTTGCAAAATACACGTCAACTTTTAAACAACCCTCGGACATCAACAGTGAAACATGAAAAGAATGCGCCAAAAAGAGAAAAAGTGCAAGGACCTTCCGTGTCAGAACCAACAGACAAATCTCAGCGATCGCAATCCTCGAGCTTTTATGCTAAAGTCAAAACCTCGGACGCTCCGGCGATTCGGAAAGCGGACATGAGTGAGTTTCTCAGGAGGAAGATGATTCGTGATACCAAACCACCCCCAGCACCGGTGGAGGAATATTTCAAGCAATCAACCGACAATGTTGCTCATCACAAAGACGTGGGATGTCAATACACCGATCCTGACACGACGCACTTCTTTGCGGATGGTACGAAACTAAGAGTCATCTATCCGTCGAAGAAAATAACCGATAAATTAGAGGAAACTGTGGATACCACTCAAATTGAAGCGGGCGATAAGCGTAATGTTTATATAAAGGATAGCTCGAAACCCTTGAAAAAAAATGAGACCGGAAGTTCAACAAAAATAGTTCAAAGCAGATATTTATCGAATGACCATGAGCGACATAATGAAGGTGCGGGGGAAACTCATCGCAGTGCTTATAGTTTATCCTCTATGAAGTCTAACGAGACTCGAGATAGAAAAACTAATCCGATGCTAGCGCCTCCAAGTAAGTTTTCATCTTCACTTTATGTTTATGTCGGTAAACAGCACAAAAACATATTTGAATTTAATGGCATTGAAAGCTCTTCCTTTACTAGGATACAGACAAAGACATAAAGTCTTTCTCAATTTCACTCTTGTTGAATTAATATAGCTCAAAACCACACCCACCGTAAAACCCGCCCCCGGCTCCAAGCAGTTCTCATCGTTCCATTCTTAGAATATGTTCCATTGCATTTGAGCCAAAACTGCTCTCGTTCAACGTATACAACTCAGCTGCATATTGTACAATCAAGTATCACTTTTTTTTTAAATTACCTAACGTCCAAGTGACTCGTGACCGTTTATCATGTCCCTAATCAGGCTTCAACTTTATAAGTTTCATAGCCTATGCCTACTTGTGAGTGGATTTACTCTTTTTGTTTAAAGTTACTATAATTTCATGTAATTCATGAGTGAAAATTCTAAGCAAAAACACACGCAATTGCAGCCTTAAATACTCAATCCCCAACATACATTCTATCAGAAAACTTACCAAAGCAGTAATCAGTGAAACCGTCCTAACCTCATCGCAACTTTGATATGATTTTTTATGGCAGTTGCATTATTTGGTATTTTTTTTAGGATATCAGAAAGGAGTAGTTCCAAAATACATCAAGGAAATGAAACAGAAAACGGAGCCGAAACATGAAAATTATGAAGTTAATGAGTTCAGTGTTGTAGATCCCCATTGTCCCGCTGGTCATATTGCGTTGCCCGAAAGCGAAAGAGTGGAAACCCTCAGAATACTAAAAGAAAGTAAGATATAATATTTCAATAACATTTTCTTTATTTGTATAATACGGGACAAAATTGTTTGTGTTAGGGTACCCATCTCAACATACCTAAATGTTCATATTTTAATTATTAGTTTAAGTTTCACTTAGTAAATACCACTATTAAGTGATAAGAAATTCTGGTATTTACTAAGTAAAACTTAAATTAAAAATGGATACACTTTACCACAAAGTGACTGCGGAATAAATAAATGAAGTTAATATTTTCTCCTAAAATTGCCTCCAGCGAATACTTTGCGAAATAGGGTAGATCGAATATTTTACACAATTACATATAAATATATAGTCTAATTATAAATTGTCTGTATTGTATAATATCGTTGATGAAGCAGAAGCGACGTTTTCTTCTTTCCATATAGGAAATGTAACATAATGTTAGATTAACATACATGATGAATGCTGGATTAGGGATAATTAAAAAGATCTTAAGATGGTATGGACATGTGGAGGGAATGGATAACAAGAGAATGACTACGAAAGTATATTTGGCAAATGAAAACGGGAGAATAGAACGAGGTGGGTCAAAAAAGACTTGGTACAGCCAAATCAATCAGAATCTAAAATTTGGCCTTGTCAAAAGTCTACGTAACCGGAGGGCATGTATGAGTAGATATATGGATGTGAAGGAGGCTAGGATTGAATGTCAGTACAGATGAATGTGGCGTTACATCATCTCTGCCTACCCCTGCAGAAAACGGAGTGACGGTCGTAGTAGTAGTATTCTTTGCATTTTCGTTAAAGCTTTACCGCTTTATACGTTCAATTGATGAACGGGCAATAATTTGATTTTATTTAGGCGCGCTTATTTATTTCCATTAATATATAATTCGGGTTAGACATTATGTTCTGCATAATATTTATTATGTACCCAATTATATAAGAACTTTACGGGTACGCAACCCTGAGAGCTGTAGACATTACTATTCTCCTCTTCCTACTGACTACTCCTTTACCATTTATTTTTCTATATGGCAATAATGTACCCTGAGTTTCTTTGCGTACGTCATCTGCATCCTTTCAAATATATTGCACTTCTTTAAGATTTTCCTTCATGTAATTAACGATCAAATTAACATCGCATCAATCCTATGTGGTGCTCTATACACTATTTGCCTGCAAAAAGGGGTCAAAGACGAAAATAATGTATACTCTGACGGCGTTAGAAATGTATACCTAAAACTGCGTATTCGTAGTATTTTTTCCAGTACCGTAAAGTGGGTATACTTTGCACCATGGGTGATACTTTGCACCACCTTCTGTAAAGAAATTGTAGAGCTAGTCATCTCTGATACATGTCATTTTTCATTTTACTTTCTATTGTTTCTGATAGATGGCACTTCAATGTACTTTTTAGTTTATGGAAGTAACAGTCGGTCGCTATTGCTTCAATGCGTTTTTCCTGTTCGAATGTAAAGAAAGTTTTCTGTCTGAAAATTGTGTCCGAAAAAATCTAGTGTTATCAGTATACTGAAACAAGTTACAACAAGTGAGTGGTCTCTAAATCGTAGGTAGGTAGGCCCTGCTTTTCTCAAATGCTGTATTTTTTGGTTACGTTGTCAAGTTTATGTAAAAATAATATTTTTTTAAGAACTGACTTGTATTGACCACATTTGGGGTAACATTGCACCTGGTGCAAAGTATCCACAAAAGGCCATTGTTAATTAATTTGATCAAAAGTCTTAAAACGGCTAATACAACTTGACATTTTTGCTAAATATCTATAGGTTTTGTGTACTTACTTAATTCCTGATGGTATATTTTTTTCAAAAATGTCAAGAACACACAAACAGCGGCCTTATGCCAGACGATACTGTGATTTTACACCGAAGAGAGTGGAGCAGTGTTTAGAGGTCATTCGAAATGGTACAATCAGTCAAAGAAAAGATGAAGAAATTTTCAAAATCCCCAGAAGGACGATTAACTATAAACTCAAAGGTCAGCACACAAAACCTGTGGGAAAACCTCCGATATGTGACAAGGGGGAAGAGCAATCCTTCGTAAACTGCATAGTAGACATGAGTGAGTACGGTTTCCCAGTGAGTGTTTTTAACATTTGCTATATTCTAATAGCCTATTTGGCAGAAGAGTACGAATATTAAAAAACAACGTACCAGGCTCTGAATGGATAAGATCATTTTTGCAAAGACATAAAACCTTGACTGTTGCTAAAGCTAGTCAGTTTCTTAATCGGTTGCCATTAAAAGCGTATGACGATGACTTGCGCCAGAGTTTTCAACAGTTTTTGGAAGAAAACAGATTCAACCCAAAGAACTCAGTCTTAAAACGCAGGAAAACAATACCGATAGAACCAGGTAAGAGCATTGCTCACGATCCAAATGTCGAAATGAACGTTGACGAGACACAAATGCTACCTGAACCAACTACATCAATGATCGCACCTTCCGCATCGAAACTTCCAGCATATCTAGCATTAACTGATAATACGGAAGTAAGAAATAAGTTCATACGGAAGCTTTGAGGAAGAGGGAGAAGAACAAAAACGATGACTGAAACCAGTTATCGTTTTTGTTCTTCAGTTTCATTAGGACCAGTAAAAAAGAAGGTGGGAGAATATGTCGTATTTCATTATGAAGGAGAAAAACTTCCGGGACAGATTTTGAAAATAAAGAAAGACAGGGCTGTTAAATCCATTTAGAAGAGTCTCAAAACGTGGAAGTGGCCGATGAAGGATGACTTTCTTCAATATTCTTGGAAGGATGTAGTGGGTTCCATAAAAGAACCGAAAATGCAATCCAAAAGAGGTTTCTTTACCGTCCCGGAACTTGACCATATTTAGACCTAATTTCATTTTGATTCCTATTACCTATGTAGTTCAATATGTTTTAATATCCACCTTTTATTTTATATAATTTTAAACCTTCAGTATTGGAAAAAAAATACATTATTGTTAGATTTTTCAATATTTTTTTTTTCAAATTTCTATCAAGTGTCATATTTTTCCATAATTATACAATATTATAATCTGCATTTAGCGAACTGTGAGCCAAAACCCTTCATAAGGTGCAACGAAACTTGTAGGATAGCCTTTACTTTGCATCAATTTGGATTCTAGTACGAAAAGTGTAGAGAAAATATCATGGTGCAAAGTTGTACTTTACCCCGGGATACTTTGCACCAAAATATAAATATAAAAAAAAAATACAGACAAAATAGATAAAAATTTAAAAATGTATCAGACATGTTAAAGGTATATGTGTTATTACATTGCAATAGTTGAAACCTCAGAAAAAGTAAAAAACCTGATCTGAATAGACAATTTTTTGAAAAAATGCAGTATTTTGGTGCAATGTATACCCACTTTACGGTAATATAACTGTTTGCCATACGTAAATTTTTTCAAAACTTCATTGCAACTTACTATGAAAACCAACAAATTGTCCATTGAGTATAAAAAATTCTATCAGTATAGTATTTACGTGTTAGCAGAATTCCCCTTCCAACTAGCAGGACGATAATAATTTATTTGATAAAGTTAAATTTTTTATACAATTTTTATACATTTCTACTAAATACAATCTTATAATTATAGGTGCTGAGCCTCTCCAAAAAGAGACTAAACTCTTGTGCTTGGGGAGAGGGACATTTTGTTGTTGTTGATTTATCAAGTTATAATTTTATTTTTATTTTTTTTAATACTACAGGGGAACAAATATATTTATGCGGTACGAGGGAATTATCTTGTTTAGTATTCTATTGTATAGTCTGTATTTGTTTGTAGTGTTCGTTAAGTTTCTTTTATTTATTTCAAAGATACATAATTTTTTTTAACTTTATGTATTACGGCTCTTTGGTCATGGCCTGTGTTGTTTTAAGAGTGTTTGTTTCTTTTATGTCTTTAATTTCTAAAGAGAGGCTGTTGATTTTTTTTTATTCTTAAGTATAGTCAAGGACTATACTTATAAATAAATAAAATATTCCGAAGTATAATTAAAATATAATATACAGTTGTCATGATCATTGATATCACAATATTTTACTTTTTCAGAGGTTGCGGATTTAGTAAATGAACTGAATAAAATGCCAGTACGTACAGATACACTACGAATGAAAAATCGCAAAATGCAACTAGACCAAGAACTTGCTAAACTGGAAGAGGGTATCAAAGTGTTTTCGAGGCCCAAAGTTTATGTCAATGTAGAAGTTTAAAATATACATGTCTTAAATTATCTTTCTGTTTGTTTGCTCTTTAACATCGCAAAGTTTTTGATCGTTACCTAAGTTTTAATTTGTATTAAGTCTTTATTTTCATTTTGTCTTTAAATTGATTAGTCGAAAAGTCTAAATGGATCCAAATACAAATTACTGAAATATATTTTTTTATTTTATATCCACTAAAAATTAATTCGAAAATAGTAGGTGTAAAATAAAAATGGTTGCATGAGTAATAAAAAAATCAACATTATTATCACATGGTTTTCTATTTCTTAAAATTTGGATAGATTTATTATTGAATATTATAAAAGCATCCAAGAAGTTTAAAAGAGTTAAATCAATACACGTTATTCTCAATGGACATATCAGTGTCCAAGTTATAAATTTCATTGCGAGTATGAGTATCCAGATCCGAGTTTCCTAACCATTTCTGCAATTTTTATTTTCCTGCCTACTGGTCGTCCTCCATTTAATTTCACAAATTCCTTTACCTTAACTCTTTCATTTACGTCATTTGGATCCTATCAAATGTATCCCACTCTCAAATCTAAGAAAGTGGAGCATGACTACTCGTGAACTGACTAATGATGAGCATTAGTAACTAAAATATTATTCTTCTTACGAGAATGTTCTATTCAGTCTAGTTATTGAGAAATATGATTTTACAATGTCTACGAGGCGTCTTACGCCTTCATTCATTTACTCTCATTTCCATTTCAAGCACTGTTTTTCTCTTCTTTCTCGCCATAGATGAAATAGCGAAGTACTTAGAAAAGTAAGTTGTCTATGGTCAACCTGTAGCTATGTACTACGTAAACGTCCTTAATCTTTGCAAACGTCTTAAGTCAAAATAATTTGAAAAAGCCATGCGCATGCGGTGATAAGTTTTCAGTATTTTTTGAGGGAGTTGTTCCATTATACAAGGACCCCAAAATAAATACTGATTCGCATTAAAAAAAATTGTCTGATTTTACCTATTCTTCGTCAAATTTTACAATGGAAGGAGGTATGTAACATTATTCTCATTTTAGAATTAAATAATCTATCCATTAATTATAGAATTATATTATTAAGTACAAATGATTCGTAAGAAAATGGACATCAGTGTTATTTTAACATACTGTTTCATATTTTGTTGTTGTTGCTGTTTCTCAGGTATATCTGATATAGTGGAGTCGTCTAAAAAAGTTGTGAATTCGGACCTCTCAGGATTTTCGACTCACAGCTTGGCAGATGAGATTGCTCTGTCCCTTGGATCGATATATATTCTGAAAATATGCGGCACGAGGTTTGAACCCGATATAACATTTTAATTATACTTATGTCATGTTTGAAATAATCTATGTAATCAACATTCTCATTAGAGAGTTTTCTGTATTCCTCCTTAATATGCCATTTGATAACACGGCAACAGTTTCATAAATAAAGGCTTCAATGGTCAAGTATTGCACGCCAGCGAGAGACTGAACACAGATAATAAGACTTAAGCTAAATATATAGTCGCTGTCTACACAAGTATGTTTTTATTTTTATTAATAATGGAGTTTAATTGAAAAATTGCATACTGTGCAATTGCAATATGTTTTAAGCACCATATGGTGGGGTATTTGGATGATATTTTCGGTTGCGAAATTGTCTCTAAACTCTATACGTTTATTTTTTTATTATTTCTTCCAACTTTTATTTTTATTTATAATTCGCTTTTCACTCGAATTCCATTGGATTTTTTTTTTCCGATTTTATAATAATTTCCTAATCTTAACACATTAACTACCTAAAGCCGGCTTTTTTTTAATGCCAACCGTAAATGACCACACACTGACTAGTTGATTTTTCCAACGTAATTTTAATTAAATTAATTCAACCAATAACTAATCAACTACAACTCTGGAACTATAATAGATGCATTTTTATGATGGTTAATAAAGTTGATTATAAAAAATTAAACACTTGTATTAATAGAGGTGATAACTAGAGGGGGGACGTTAAGGGGCGGGACTTTGTTTAATGGGAACATAGGGTTTCCTGCACCAAATAATAGAGGAGACGATCGAGGGAATAAACGCCAGAGGACGCCCACGCTGCGAATACCTAAGCGACTTATACGAAGACATGGGCTGCTCGACGTATGAGGAGCTGAAGAGGACTTCCAAAAATAGGCGAGAATAGCAAAAGAGATGTCATCTGTTGCTACAGACCAATCCGCAGGATTGAGACCAGAGAGAGAGAGACAATAAGGACGCTCGTGCACTACAGGAATTTTACAGTCCGGCAGTCCGGTCAGCATGATAAAACGGATGACTGGCTTGGATTGACTTATGCTTTTGGTTGTCTTTATTCAGATCGGTGCGTGATCACGGTGTAAGTAAATTCGGTCACGCTAAACTGTCGTAGTCGCTTTTATTTTTAAAAACCGGACTGCCGGATGGCTAAATTCCGTGTAGTGCACAAACGCTCTAATGGTGATAAATTTTGGAAAAGCATATGATTTGTTAATATTTTATCAGTTTTTAAACTTTTGTGTATTTCTAAATTTTCTAAATTGTTCATGACTTGCCCTTTGTACGTGACTTCGGTGTAATCATTTTAGTGCAAAGATAGTCCCAAATCGATAAATAATATAAATATAGCTGGTTAATTTAATAAAATGTAAAAAAAAATCTTGCTATATAAATAAAGCCAGCATAATTGGTGCGGGTAATGCCCAAAAGTAAAAAAAAGCTTAGTTAACTGCTCACGGCCACTTTTTCTTGGTGACTTTTGAAATCTTTTTGTGATGTGAAATAATTATTTTGATATTTTGGGTGGGTGTCAATGTGGACCCTCCTATATAAATAGTTTTTATTGATGTATAATTTACTGATGAGCTTCGCATAGTTTATTGCTTAGCAAGATTCGTTATAAAGAGATCTTACTATTGTATGTTTTTCTTGTAGCGACAGAATTGCTATTGCTGCATCAGACTCGAGTTGCCATGTATACAAACACAATGGATCGAGTTTGAGTAAACTAACCATGTTCAGTAGAGAAAATACAAACATTAACGATGTGAAGTTTTCACCGGTTAATAGCAATCTGATGTATTCCTGTTCTTCAGATGGCTCCATTGCACTTTGGGATCTGAGAGCCTGTGTCAAACCCTCCGTAATATATGAAGGTAATTTTTTTAAACCCGTAATGCCTTTATTTTAAAGCCTCGTCCGCACTAGGAAAAAAGGATGGATATGTGTGAAACGTGGGACGATGTGTGAAAATATGTCACGTTGCCCATATGGTTATATGAATAGGCATCTTAATTAGGAAGTACTTACTTTAGTCTTCTTGTTGTGTCCAGTATTGAAGAAAGACCTCCATCTTGGACTTGCACAGTTCTCTGTTGGACGCGACTATCTTCCAGTGCAGGCCCGCCACTTTTTGAATATCGGGCCATCTTGTCTGGGGCCTGCCCACGCTTCTGCGTCCTGTTCTAGCCCTCCAGTCAAGCACCTTTTTTGTCCGTCTATCCTCAGACATATACGTGCCACATGACCTGCATTCCATCATATCCATAGGTTGAATGTTTCCAAATTAGGAAATTTGAAAATACAAACTGACATTATAAGTTCCTATAATATCAGTTTAGAAGTCGAGTACCCAACTACACCTGCCGACATTTACAAACCAATAGTCTTATCTAGAAAAAGTACCTATCATCTCCAACTATAAAGTGGCATAAATAAAATGTGATCTATATAATTTTGTAAAACTGGGAGAGTGGCAACTCCAGGAATGATGATTTTTTTGGATCGGGATGTCTTCAAATTAATGAGGGGACTATAGTATGGATATAACCAACATCTGCATTTGATACGATATAGATATTGTTAATACAATGTTTATGGGGTATTTGCGAATTTCAAAAACCTTATGTTGCGGCGGCGTGCACATTTTTGTGCATTTCTGTTTCCTTCAACTTCAAATACACAAAAAATGTCTTAAATATCTGTCATGTTCACTTTGCTGTGTCGCTACTAGGTGTCACTGTAATACAAAAATATTATCTATTTTTTTTTGTCATATTCTTTCGATGGGATTTAATATCGCCCATGTCAAATCACATTCTTAACAAACTTCTCCATAGCCAATATGTTAATAAACATTGTAATCCGAAAAAGAGTCAGTTATTCAAAAGAAACACCCTGTTATATAAAAATATTATTCATTCTTTTCTGTCATCATTCTTTCGATACAATTTGATAACTTATTTACTCTTGATTGCAAAAACCGTTGAATGAGAATTCACCAAAATAAACATCTACATCAACACATCACCTCCTTTGTTTTTTAATACTATTAAATTTATGACCGTTTTAATATTGTAGAGGATCCAACCATCAAATTGTCCACCAAGCCTTTGGTGTCATTCGATGTGTCTTGCACTGACAGAGTGTTATGCGGAGGAAGTGAGTCCGTGGAGGGAGAAGCCTTCATGTTGTTTTGGGATATAAGAGAACCTGACCTACTGGGAGCTTACTGGAACTCCCACTTGGACGATATCTGTCAGGTATGTGTATTTAATTTATTGTAACTGCAGACAGTTGGTAGAACTCCATATTGAATTGTTGGGTAATATGTATATCCAAAATTATTCAAACCCTTATCCGCACCCCAATGGTGCATAGGGCACTGCATTATACAAACACAGTGTTATCTTGATCGTTAACACACGAAGGAAAGATGATCAGCCCTCCGCTTCACGTACCAGTCCTGGGTAATATTGAATAAATATTAGAGAAAAAATCACTTATATTTATTTGACACCCCCTGGGAATCAAACCCGGGACCTTCAGAACGGTAGCCGAGCGTGCTAAACCATTACACTACGGAGGCGGACAAATATCCAAAATTAAACAAGGTTTATTTGGTCGAATTCGTTTATTTCGTCTTCTTAGGACATTATCAAACACTGCTAAAGCAGTGTTTGATAATGTCCTGAGAAGACGAAACGTGTCACGTATTAACATATACATAAATAAATGTAGAATTCTACCAAATAAACCTTGTTTAATTTTGGATATATTACCCAACAATGTGTATTTAAGTTTTGTACTGATATTTCTTGGTGGATTTGCATTTTACAGAGTAAAATAACTATGTAGTTTCCATTTGTGTGGAAAAAACTACATATGTAGTTATTTTATTCAAGGCATGTATATTACTCAAAATTAATTCTGCCTGTTTGCCAATCGCCATGTCCTTACCTCATTCACTGCTGAGAATCCGCATAGACATTATTCTGAAAAATGTTTTTTCTTTCTTTCAACCCTTGTCCGCACCAGTACCAGTCCAGGGTGGGTTTTAAATAAATATGAGAGTGAAAATCAGCTATATTTATTAATAGCGCGTATGAAAAATTGTCGTTTAATATATCCACGCCTGGTTGACACTGATATAAAATTCCATCTTTAAATTAACACATTAAAGGAAACGTTTAAAAACATGTCTTACGTACTGTTGGTAGAGAGCAGGAGACGCTTATAAGCATTTTATTTGCATTTTTTTTACTTTTGGTAGAACGCAAGAGACGCCAAAAAACATTGTACAGATCGGAATTGGGTTCGCAGACTTTAACTATAATATATTTTATTTCATTACACTTAACTATTGGGACAGCAGACTGTCTTGAGTTTAATTAGGGTCGGGGTTGATGAAAAAACTGCCCGACAGCAATGTGTCAATAATTTTTATTTTTGAAATATGCATCTAAAATTATAAAGTAAGTGTGATATACTTTTTACATATTGTTAAAAGTGAAGTGTGTAAAAATAAATATTTTCTTCACACAGCTACAATTCAGCGAGACCAAAGTAAACCAACTTGTGTCTGGCAGTGTGGATGGGCTGATAAACGTATTTGATATCTCGGAGCTGACTGAAGAAGACGCGTTGCAGTACTCTCTCAATGCAGAATGTGCAGTGGACAAAATTAGCATCTTATCAGAAAACACAGTTGCCTGCATAACTGACAATGTGGACCTCCAGTTTTGGAACATTGAAACTGCTGATCAAATTTCCTCTTTTACTAGAGAACAGATAGCCAATGAAATAAAGGTAGGTACAGTAACAGCTTAGCAGTAATTTCAGCGGTGATAATTTAAATTTTGTAAATTACCTGAGCCAAAAACCACACCATGTCGGTGTCATTAATTAGTGAATTTGTTATAATAAATGAAAAGTATTGAATTTTTTTTTGAATTTATAAAATAGCAAAATAAACTGATTTTCTGTTGTTTTTGTACAGTCATATCAAATCAATATTTAAGTTATCCATTTTTTTCACAGCTTTTCTTATTTTGTCAATAATATTACTTCATTGTCAAAATACTATATATTTACTTTGGAAACATCCGACTATTTTGGAAGCATATGGAAATGAGTGATTTTTTCTTCCAAATGCCCAATTCTTTTAAATTAAATAATTAATTAACGAGATTTTATTGTATCAATTCAAATTTTATGCACTCATTTAATGACTTCAATCCAAGCTCGTAAGTCAATAAAATTTTTAGAGCAACAAAACGTTGAATTGCTAGGCCATCCTTCGTACAGTGCCAATGATTTTCTTACCTGTCCCAAAATCAAGAGTGGACTGCGCCGTCAAAAGTTCCAGTCACCAAAAGAAGCAGTCGATGCCAATTTCGACAGTACCAATAACAAGTGGAACAACTCGGCTGTCCAAACTCAAAACACAGTAAGGGACATTTTTTTTGTAGCAGGTTTTTTTTTGCATTGTTGGACTAAGTAGACTCTACTCAGTCCAAAAATGGAAAAAAAATGTACGGCAAAAAAAATGTCCCTTACTGTGTTTTAAGTTTGGACAACCGAACTGCTTCCAAAGTTGGTTCGAGACAAAAATTTAAAAAATTATTAATCTTCATGGAAAATATTTAGAAAAAGTATAGTCTTCAAAATCTATTTACCGTTTTATTCCAGCTTAAAAGATACAAAACTTAAAAGACAACCCTCGTACATATGATTTTTTCTCTCTTCACATTTCAAAAAGTAGAGAAAGATAAATTTACTATTTTTATTTTTATTTTAGGGTGAAGTGGAGGACTGCTATGTGGTAGATGTCCACAAAACTTTAGATGGTGATCCAATAGTTCTTGCAGGTTCCTTTTCAGATGAAGGGTAAAATATATTTATAAATTTATTAAGAATTTTATTAAATTTATAAAACCAAGTTTTTTAAAACTTTGTCAGTCATATACTTTCTTTCTGTTTGGAAAAAGGCACCAATAAATGAAGTTGTGACCGTTTTAAGATACAGAATACCACTCAAAAGGCAATGTATTTGAGTTTCTAGATATTTTGAGCAACAATATTTTAGCAGTGTGTTATGGAAGAGCAATGTTGCCAAAGCTTTTATTCATTTTTGACTAGCAAGTCGTAAATGCAAAGTATTTAGTATAAGTAAGTATTTAGCAAAATAAAGATAATTGTCCGCCTCTGTGGTGTAATTGTTAGCGGGGTTAGCTACCGTGCTGGAGGTCCCGGGTTCGATTCCCAGGGGGGGGTGAAAATAAATATTAGTGATTTCACACTCTAATATTTTCATACCCTAGACTGGTCCCTGAAGTGCAGGAGTGATCACCTTGCCTTTATGTAAGTAACAATCAAGATAACACTGCCAATACGATGCAGTGCCCTATGCACTGGTGCATAGGGGTGCAGATAAGGGTTAGAAGATACCTCAGAATGGTTAAACTTAAATTTTGTAATATGTTTTTAGGAAATGTTTGAGGAGTCTAGGAGTGCGAGGAAACCAACTAAATTCACTTAGAAATTACTCTGGGAATAAACAAATAGTCCGGTGTAGCTGGTATGACTGCAAGGTTTGTACCCAAATATTTGTTTATGCGACTGTATGTATTTTATATTGATCTAAAAAAGAAATAGAAAAATATTTCATTGGTGCTGGGTTATTGAAAATGCACATATCGCTCACTCCTTTCAACAACGTCATAAATAAAAAAAACCTGATTTTTCAGATCGTTTTTAAAGTTTCAAAATATAATAAAATGTATCAAAAATAAATATCAAGCCACATATTGAACTTTTTACTGTGCAACAGATCTTTTTAGGTTAAACCTGAAGGTTTTTTCTCCATTTGAAAAATATTTAGTACATAAATAGTTTTTATATAATATAGTATATTTAAAACAATACCTTTTCTTCAAAATGCAAAAACAACACTTTCTGCCCTGTAGCGGGTAAATATTAAGTTAAAAATATGCCACTTTTGCTGGGATATAGTACATTTTCTGGGCATTCCGAAAACATGCACTACTTAAAATTAACTATTTTTTATATATCGCTCACT
Source organism: Brachycentrus maculatus (assembly GCF_059751285.1). Taxonomy (NCBI): domain Eukaryota; kingdom Metazoa; phylum Arthropoda; class Insecta; order Trichoptera; family Brachycentridae; genus Brachycentrus; species Brachycentrus maculatus. Next base: position 327,783 of record NW_028281061.1, on the reverse strand, counting down.
CCTTTCAAGAACCTCATAAATAAAAAAACCTGATTTTTCAGATCGTTTTTAAAGTTTAAAAATATAATAAAATGTATTAAAAATAAATATCAAGCCACCTATTGAACTTTTTACTGTGCAACAGATCTTTTTAGGTTAAACCTGAAGGTTTTTTCTCCATTAGAAATATATTTAGTATATTTAAAAATAATAATAAAACAATACCTTTTCTTCAAAATGCAAAAACAACGCTTTCTGCCGTGTACCGGGTAAATATTAAGTTAAAAATATGCCACTTTTGCTGGGATATAGTACATTTTCTGGGCATTCCGAAAACATGCACTACTTAAAATTTACTATTTTTTATATTTGACGTTGTTGAACGGAGTGAGCGATATGTGTAAACTGCATTTGGTATTATCTTGGTCTTCGATTAATGTATTTTAAATAAATTGCTAACAAATATTAGTGTCGACGACAAAAAGGACCCAACCCAATGTTTTGATAATTGGACGTACATTACACAAGAACTTTGTCTGAGATATTTCACCATTAGTTAGATTCTTATATTAACCCTTTGCACGCAATTTTTTTTGGTATGTGCATACCGCCAACTCAATAAAATTCCGAGACTTGTTACTATTCAATTGTACTTATGTGATTCTGGTTAAATTATATTGATAAGTAAAAAAACTGATATATTGAAAATAATGATTATTAACCTTCCCTTCCCGGTGTTGTGTACCTAGTACACATTGCTTCTAATAACCATAATATCTCTATAAATATAATAAATACAAGGCTAAGATTTTAGGTATTCCTCCATAACATATTTACGCATTGATTTAAAAAATAATATTGATAATAATCAGAATTTATCGGGTACATCAGAGGTATTATATATCTATATATAAACAGCGCGTGAAGAGTGTGCGGTAACTGCGATATTATATATGTATCTCACTCTTCCATACATGCACTGTGTAAGCGTGAGGAGCTCAAAGCTCAATGTTCTCTAGCTAGCGGTCAGTTGCTCTTCAGCTCCCGACAAGAGCGGACCTATGCTTGTTTCGTGAGAGTTGTCAGATTGTTTTTTTAATGTTTTCAGCAAATAAATCTAAATTATTGTAATTTTTGACTTCATTTATAATTAATTAAGGGGATTAGCTATGAATGTCCGTATTTTTCCAATTTAAAATTGCTAATTTTTTATTGTGTAGTGACTACCCAACACCGGGACGCGCGTTTTATTTTAACACCGGAATGGAAAGCTTAAGATTATTTTCTTGGCGCCATAGCGGCGGCACTCAAGTAGTGCGGCAAATCATGTATGCCGCCTCTATGGCGACACTCCAGTGCTAAGAATTAATTCTATGATACCCAGTTTTACAAAAAAATAAATTATTAAATTTATTAATGTTTTCAGAATAATGTATTATTCACCGGGGGAGAATCAGGATTATTAACCTTATGGAAGAGCCAACCCACTGAATTGAGTGATCCAACACCCAGAAAGAGTAAATTATTAGCTGGGATGAGTAAAATGAAAATTTCCAAAGAAAAACCATATTAAATATTATCGGTTCTACTGTTTATGAAATAATAAATGATGTTAACAAAATGTTTTATTTTATTTTTTGTTATTTATGATGACAGTATTGTTTGTTTTGTTTATACTATGCCTTTTATTTAAAAGGGATTGATTTGTACTATCCGTCACTATGTGTCGTACTACGTATGTCACTATGTATGTATTGTGCTATATGTCACTATATGTTGTACTATATATGTCACTATATGCTGTACTATATACATATGTCATTATGTGTCGTACTCCATATGTCACTATATGTTGTACTATATATGTCACTATATGTTAAACTATACCTCACTATATTTCATATGTTGTACTATATGTCACTTAATGTCGTACTATATGTCATTAAATGTCATACATACTATGTATGTTACTAAATGTCGTATATACCATATATGTCTTACTTTATATGTCAGTACAAAAATCTTTAATATATGTCTTACTATATATGTCAGTACAAAAATCTTATGAGGTAGAATTGGCAAGTAGTCCTCTGAGTGTGATTTAATTTGTAATTTCAAATAAGTTTATAATTATAAAAAAATATGTTTTAAAAGTTTATTAAAAATTGTTAAAAAATTTATATTTTTGTTGATTAAAATACAACTTAAAGTGGAACATCGGTTACAAATAATTTGGACTTATGTAAGATATTATTTTTTATGTTCCTATATGTTATAAAGTGTAAAATATATATGGATTTTATTTTTTACATGAACTTTTTTCAACCCTTCACCTGTATCACATAGGCCGCTTGTGCACTACACCGAATTTTACCGTCCGGCGGTCCGGTTTTGAAAAATTAAAGCGACTATGACAGTTTGGCGTGATCAAATTTACGTGCAATGTGTTCACGCACCGATCAAGAGCACCCATCCGAAGAAAGATGGACAAAAGCTTGTGCTTGGCTTGTGCCAATCATCCGTTTTATATGCTAACTGACGTGCCTGATGGTAAAATTTCGTGCAGTGCACAAACGCCCACACGGGCAAAAAAATTTAACTTTGTGGATTTCCCGGTGCCTAGTAAAGCAAAGAAATAAGCTCAGCCTTATTTTACCGTATTATTTTATGAGGGAATTGAATGTATTCTCGCAGGGTGGCTCTAGGTGTATGGACTGTACTGGATTCTGGTGCCCAATGCCGCTATATTTGCTGATTAAAAATATGAACAGATAATTTGTTATGGCCCATAAGACCATTATAAATAAAATATTTGATACAAAATACTGAATACTGAATACAAAATATTAGATGGGAAACCTTGTGCATCTAAGATTAGTTTTAAAAGTAGTCAACATTCTCTTAGTTTTGGCATTCAATAAAAACAACAAAAAATCATAAAAACTGGAGCATATTGTTATTAATAATGCATCATTTCATTATCAGAGATAAAAAAAACTGCCTCTTTTTCAAATAAAATCTTTACTCACTAAAGGGTAAAAATCAGAAGTTGTTAATAAAAACATACTATGTGACAATACTTTAACACGTTGTCGGCGGGACACGGCATTTGCCGTTTTTCGCGGACTGTCGGTCAACTGCGGGACACGGCAAATGCCGTTTTTGTCGACTGTCGGTTATCGGCAGGAAACGGCAATATTCGGGTTTGTTATCAGCGTGAAATAAAACGCGTTGAAGGGTTATCTGCTACCCGGGTGCTAGGCGACAGTCTGTTGACGTTATTTGAGATGCCTTGTCCGGATTGGCTAGTGTGTCGCTTGTAAAGGCATCGCCAGAAATCTAGAGTTTTTATGCGATCTCAATCTCCAGTTTAGTTTGAGTCATTTCACGTATTGGACTATTTTTCATACCGCTCGCACTGTTTTGTTTACTGTTTGGTATTTTATTATTTGAATATATTAGCATTGTATAGGGAATGATACCTCGGAGGGGAAGACTATTTTTTAGAGTTTACAATGCTTCTAAAATTGTGAAATACGGAATACTTAATTAAAAATTATGATTATAATTTATTTTTGATGATCAAATGTCATTTATGATTTCTTTGAAAATTTCAATCGAAAATATTATTTGATTTAGAAATTGTGTCAATTTTAAGAAAGCGATATATTTTTGCGCTAATCGCAAAAAACGTCCGCTATAGCCTAGAGTCTATTGTTCGAAGCGCCCGACTACAATGTGTTAATATGACAAAATCAATATATGTAAAGGGTATTTCCAGCGCAGGAAAGGTTTTATAAATAAAATAATCAGTTGGTGTGAGTCTTTTATTTTAGTAAATAAAATTCATGGCATTTACAATCTTTGCAGTGCAAGCAGTAATTTGGGGAAAGTATTCACATATCGCTGCAAAATTAAATATAAAGTCTTAAATAATTCACAAGAGAAGCAAACTTGAGCGGCCGGTGCTACAATAATGTAAAACACACGGAAAAAATACACATTAACCGACATACCCCCCTCTTTTATTTGCCTTAAAATTTACATAAGTCAATTTGTATAAAAATAAGTTTCTTAAATTTGCATTCATGTAAATATGTATAAATATAATTCCACCGTACACAGTTCACTTATAAAAACAGATCAATTTTAAACTAACTTAAGGGTAACACATTCAATTACATAATAATATCTAAAATCTCCAACTTTTCAATTTCCATTGTAAAACATTAAAACAAAATTATGTACAATAAATACATAAGATCACGTCGAAAGAAATTTAAAATAGCTGTCAAAATCTAAATTTATACTAATGTTTAATAAAAGCATTGTAGCCATTTGGACTCTTCTTTTTATCAATACCGTACTGGCATGAATATAACGATATATTTTATTTATTTTTCCAAACAACAAATATAGTCCATATCGCTCACTCCTTTCAACGTCATATATCAAAAATCGTCAATTTTCATTTGTACATGTTTTCGAAATGCTCAGAAAATGTACTATATCCGAGCAAAAGCAGCATATTTTAAACTTAATATTTACTCGCTACAGGGCAGAAAGTGTTGTTTTTGCATTTTGAAGAAAAGGTATTGTTTAATTATTTTTTTAAATATACTAAATAGAAAGATCTGTTGCACAGTAAAAACTTCAATAAGTGGCTTGATATTTATTTTTAATACATTTTATTTTATTCTTAAACTCTAAAAACGATCTCCTGAAAAATCAAGTTTTTTGATACATGACATTGTTGAAAGGAGTGAGCGATATGTGATGCTAGTTTTATGTGGTTATTTATAATGGGTATTTCAAGACCAGGATGGCGAAAGAAGCAGAAATGCCAAACAATTAGCAAGCTTCAAAGAAATATGATGTAGTAAATGTACATTCATGGTGTGTGCGATGGATAAATACATATCCATGAAATTTCCATATCCATCCGAGCTGTCACTCGGAATGAATCACCTATCCACAAGAGAAGTGCGCATTATCCAATAACTTTCTATGAACACTACTTTCATTCCTTGGAACTAATTGTCGGTCGTATCAACCCTTTTTAAGATACTCTCCCCTTTCATTTCTTTTCTAGTCTTGCTTTCTATGCCTTCTTTATTCTATCAAACTTGTTGTGAAAATATTTAAATATACTGCAATGCATTGTGTAAAATTTGTACAAGCACTGCCTACCCGCTAATTCAAACTGCATTAAAAGGTACAAATTTTGACCATTCACACTAGTATATTTTTGGTTGATCTGAAGATATGTATTGCTTCACAGCAATAAGAAGTTTCAAATGAATAAATTAATTTTTGTGTAGGGTCAAATTTTATTTTATTATACAGATAAATGTATAAAAAGCACATTTGTATGCAAGTATGTTATTTAAAATATAATTAATATGGTTGCGTTATATTCAGGCCGATATGGTAAATTATTTGTACATATATGTATGTATATGGTGACCTTAATCTGTAAATTGGCTTGCCTCATTTGGCCTTACGCTACAGTAGAGTAAAAAGGCAACAATTTAACCGACCAGTGGAATTATCCCATTTCAAAAATATACTTTCTTGTATTAAACAACAAAATATATATTTTTAGAATAGGTTGATTCCACTCAATGGTTAAATTATTCACTTTTTATTCTCTTCTTGCTTAAAATATGCCCAGACATATATATATAGTCACTATACGTACTAACTTAAGGGTACGCATTTAAAAACAAATATTTGTATGTGAAAAAGTGCAGAAGATATAATTATTTTTTTAGAATATTAATTTAGGCATAAATTGAAAGTCTTAAATTAGTTGGAAAAAATACTTAACCAAAAAAAACTTATTAAAGTCAAATGATCCATAATTTTAATATAATACATAGAATATAAATAAATATCAGTCAGTTACATATAATAAATAAGAGAAGTCTAAACTTGTAAATAATCACACAGAAATTAATTTAATATGTATAAGGAAGCAGTATGAGTACTTACGTTAGCTACCCAAACCTGATGATGCTTGATGCCAAAAAGTCAATGCCTTAGCACACAAACATATTAATTATAGTTATGGTGTGTGATGACCTTTTTTGCAATTTGAAAATAAAAACTGTTTCTAATATGGTTGTTATTAGTAAAAGTTATTACTTATAATAAATTTATTAAGTGATCAAATAATAAACACGAATTTTATCTGCCATTTTTAGTAGTCACTCGCAACCAGCCTTCATAAGATAAAACCAGTCACCAGTATTAACGCCATGACTCAATATTAGGTCATAAGCCCTGCAAATGCCCAGACTTTCATAATTCTTCAAACTTAGTTTTATGAATTATTTGCACCTCATTATTCCCCTGGAAACTGTTGAATGAAGCAAATTTTAATTTATAGTTTCATATAGAAACAATACAGTAAACCCCCGTTGTTGAGATAAGCACCGCGTTATCGGAGGGAACATTACATAGGGTTAATGTTTTTAAATTGTCCTTCAATTTTAAATGACTTATTTCAGTCTTTTCCGCTGGTTAAAATGTAAAACATCAATTTAAAACATTAACCCTATACATACATATAAAGTTCTCTCCAATACGCCATACTTATCTCAACGTTATAGGGGTTTTACTGTATCTCTTAACAATCCATCAATTTTTTTGGAAAGCGGATTCTAAAAAATATATAATTGTTTTCTCGAATCACGGAGCAATGATTAATTCTTGTGTATCTATCGTTTTCTAAAAATAAAATAAAAAAAAAACTGATTTTTATCAATGAAAAAACCCACAAATTTAAAGTATAATTTAGTCAGTTTACAAAATAGAATAAATATTTTTTTTATAATGAAAACGAAGATCTTTTAATATAAAATAAAAATACAGAACTCTATTTTCCAGAATACAAAATACCAATAGTATAAGTTCACCGTTGCACCGTTCGCACTAATAAATTATAAATCGCGATAATAAATTACTAATGCGAAGCTGGTTTGGAAATGGTAAACATTGGAAAACATATGGATCTTACCAAAGGCATTACATTATCACTTACTTTTTTGGAACACTTATTTGGAGATCAGGAACATTATCAATCTGGAAAGGAAATATTGCATTTATCAGAAATTTTAATTAATGTTTTACTTAGTAAATACCACTATTTCTTAAAATATACTGTGACACGCGTTTCGATGCATTTCGCATCATTTTCAAACACCGTATGTGAAGCTAATTCTAAATTTCAGAGTTGGGTCCTTGGGACGTTGAAGGTTGAAGAGGGGGTAGTAGCTGTTTCTTATTTTTATTTATTTATTTAATTTTTTATGCGGAATGCATCGAAACACGTGTCACAGTGGATTTTAAGAAATAGTGGTATTTACTAAGTAAAACGTTAATAAAAATGGATAGATTTTACCACAAAGCGACTGCCGAATCAATTAATGAAATTTATCAGATTTGATGAAAAATACTTTCTCGCAGTCATGTCTTATTTTTGGATGCATATATTTCTATATTTTTAAGGCCATTCAGATGCTAATATATGTGGGGTTGTCATTATTATTTTCCCAAGACTCTGTCGGCACAATTTGACAAAAAACAGATCACAGCACCTACAAATTATTTTATCAGGTTTTTAGGATTAAAAACTACATATGTATAAAAAATTATAATTTGACATTAAAAAAAACCATTTAATTAAATAAAAATTGTGATATGTGAATTAGTATGAAATTTGACTTACAAGTTAGTAATAAATGTGACTATTATTTGTATATATGTAAAGTAGTTATAGTCAGCGCTGGATTTAGCGCCACTTACTGAAAAGGGATGGGAATATAAAAGCTTGTTTCATAATAAAAGGGAAGAATGATTATATTTTTTTATCAAGTTGAGACACCTTTAAAATTAGGAATGAATCTCACCTATGTTCAAAACGGAATAAGCTTAACACTTTATCAATCACTCAACTGATGGCTTAACAATCGACCATAATTAACGAATGTATCGAAAACAATAAATGAATGCAATAATAATGTTCAGAATGTGCAGAATGGTGAATGTTACACAATTGTATGAAGTGATCGCTTAGCCAGCCAAATGCCAGGTCGTAAGCCCTGGGATACTCAATGATTCATATTTCATATCAAGTTGACCTTTAAAATATAAGCTTGTATATTAACTCTTACCACTCTAAAGGCCAGACATTCTGGCCCGTATGATTCTAGTAGGCAGCTCCGTGGGCTACAATGTCTGGCCCGGCGCAGGTATAACTTTAATCACTGATTTCTCTATCACCCAAGTATATTTTACCAAAAAATATTTCAGATAAATTCAGTTTATCTAAATTAACATGAACATACGAATCGCCAGACAGAGTGTCCCAAAATTAGGGAACCAAATATTTATTTTAACGGTAGAAAAATGTCACATTTTTTTGATCAGAGTAGCTGATCAGTTACGAGAAAAAATGGTCAGAGTGGAAAGGGTTAATACCACCTTATTATTCTCTGCACTCTTTTAAGCAGGTGTCTGGATCTCTGTGCTGAGTGAAGCTGAGTAGGTCCGGGACTGGTTAGATACTTGGCTACTAGTACTTGAAGTTGATAGGCTGGTTAGATACTTGGTTACTTGTACCTGAAGTTGATAGTCTTGTTGGCCAACAGGCGGTTGCACTCGCTGGTGTCGGGGAGCGGCAGCACGGTGGGAGTGGACTCCGAGTCCCTCTCGCTGAATTCAAACTGGTAGATCCGCGGGGCCGCGCGCATGTCCCCAAACGGGCCGCGCAGGATCATGTAGTGCAGGGACAAGGGACACTGCGGCTTGCTCTTCAGGATTATCTGATTGGGAAATAACGTTAGTTTGTGACTGAACATGGCCTTCGCCGCAAGATTCCCTTCTTTATTAACCTAATTCTAGAATTGCAGGCATAATTTCTAAAATGATAAAGCTAAACGCATTTAAACTATGAACTTTTGTATTAATTTTTATTATTACTTTGTATTATTTTTTTGTTTGTAAATAAAAATAATACTTGATACTGGCAGAAACATCCTTTCACTGGGTGACTGCCAACAATTAATTTAAAAAAAAATAGTCTTGAAGCATTTTAACACATTATTGACGTGAAATGTTTAAAAGCGTCTTTTACATGCTGATGGTAGAGAGTGGGTGAAATTGTGGTCTCTTCAATAGTGAATCAACACATTACGGACGGGTGTTTTTTACGCCTGCGGACCGCTGGCGACGGGATTTGATAATTGTGTACATATAGTTGAGACCTTAACAAAGAGATTGGTACATAATATTCCCAAAATCATTAAATAATTCCTTCTTTTCCGACATTGAAATGAGGCAAGCGCAGAAAGTAAAAATACCCCTCCCGTTTTTAAGCATCAATCAACCAAAAAAATACCTTTCCTGTCCTAAGTGTGTTAACGAAGTTTTACTATACAAAAAAATAGAGGAGTGAAAATACCTGATAGGCAATATCCCGTTCTGAACTTTGTGTGGGATCACGCTGGCTCTTGTTTATATTTGCCCTTACGACCCACTGGTTGTTGAATGCCGAGAAACGAGACGTTTCATAAAACAGTCTGTTGACATACTCTTCGGTTCTGTACGGTTTGAACTGCAGGTCTGATAACAAGAAAAAATAATTATCAAGGGTGAGGAGTCTTCCGGAAGCTTTTAAATTTAGTCCTTAAAAAGTGTAAAATAGGGGTTTCACTGTAAATAAAAAACATAAACTCGCACACAGAAAGCTTAAAATAACTTGCGCTTGTGCATAATTAAAACAATAATAATAATAATAAATTTGGATAACTTATATAACGCCATTTTCGTAAAATATGTACTACCTCAAGGGCGCTTCAATAATGTTGTAAATATGCACAAACACAAATGTCATCTAGATGACATTTGCGTTTGTGCATATTTACAACATTATTGAAGCGCCCTTGAGGTAGTATTTTACGAAAATGGCGCTATATAAGTTATCCATTTTTTTTGGACATAATTTATGATCATCATGACAGTCTAGACTGTCATGCGACATTACCATTGAAGGTAATCTTCTCGAAGGAGAGCAGCTGGAAGAGGGTGTCCAGCAGCTGCTTGTCCTGCAGATGCGTGCGGTCCGTGACCTGCAGGGCCTGCATGAGCTCGGCGCCCGACTTGCGGGGGTGCGCGCACTGCGCCTCGTGCCCCCCGCGCTCGTGCTGCGGCCCGCGCCACGGGCACCCGATGCACGCATACTCGCACGTCACCGGCCTGCCAACACACAACGCATGTCATCAACAGCTAAACCAAATTGTCTACTTTTCAACCATTCAGGGAGTATGGACGTAAATGAATGTTGGTGCGAATTTTTCTCAAATGATTATCGACTTTAATGAACATCCAAGTCCATCTGTCAGTTGATATGATGTAACTTGTATAGCAAGGACATCTGTGGATATTTGTATGTAATTTTGTCATAAAATAAAACCTAGTTTGATTTTTAAAAATTATTTTTGCTTAATTTCTATCTTCATAATATGTATATAGATTTCGTGAAAGAAAAATAAATAATAGAAAAAATGTTAAAAGAACCCACTCCCCAGAGAAAGTTGGACATCAATATTTTCCTCCTGGAAAGGTTAATCGGCCAAATATATTTAACTAGTGGTGTTCGGGCAGTCTATTTTCAACTTGTTGGTGACAATTTCTTGCACTGGCAAATTTTCTCAACGACATTCGACTGTTAACAAGTAAATGTTAAAAGTAGTGAATTAAAGTTTGGCTATCATTTATTCGGATAGTGCTTTTTCAGGTTGACTAAAATTCTTATTAAAATGCTTGTAAAGAGTAGGAGGCGTTAAGAATAGTGACAAATTGGCAATAATACAAATATCAAATTCAAAAAGGGGGACATACTTTTCCAAGCAATAAGAATTATTAGAAATCAAACAATAATTATTTTTAAAAACGTAACGGGACCACAGGGGGTGGCTGAGTAGATTCTTAGTTGAAATTGTGGCAGCCCATCTCTGAAGACACATTAGATAAAAACGCCTGGTTACAGATTCTTCCAGGCATAAATTTTGGAATAAAATAATTTTCACCAGTACAGATTACAAGAAAAAGGATTTTGATTATAGTTAATTGTCATTCTATGCAAAGGAATTATCAGATACACAGATCACGGCGGCTATTTTTAGTAAAACTAGATAATCAATAAATCAATAAATTTATTAAGCTTCATAGAGCGTTAGAAATATTTCCAAACCGTTTAGAACACAAAACCAAATACCTACCTGTACAAACATCAAACGAAAACAAAACATAATACAACTTTTTAACATCTTAAATTAGTGCAATAATCGTAATTATTATATAATAGATAAGTATAGTGTTGCCAGTGAAAACTTTAATACGTAACCATAATAAGTGATCAATAATAAGAAAGATTTTTGTATCAAAAGCCAAATTTATAATAAATCCATGTAAGTAAGTAATAATTTTTGAAGCTCTTTCGAACCACACTGACCTTTGGAGAAAAACATAGTAATTACAAAATGTAATTTTGACGTTATAAAATACTTACAAATACATTAATGCTCAAATGTTATTTTACCTCGTAAATATTTACAATGCTTTGATTTTAAATATTATATTTCTTTGATAAAATATGCCAATAATGCTGCATTTTGTCATTTGTTAAACATAAGCAACACTCTACAATAAAAACTTTCTACTTTTCTATGATTAATACAATTACTGTGTTTTTGCTTGTAGGAGAGGAATATAGGTAGTAAAAAAAAATTTCAAATATTTTATTTTATTATTTCTTTGTACAGGAATGATAGCATAACGCATGGTTTCCCAAACTATGTGTCGCTACCTACCATTAGGTCACGAGGGAATATTGAGTAGGCCCTCGCCACTGTATACATGAATTTAAAAAAATAGAAGTGATAAATTTGATATATTACCAATATTATGCCCTCATTTCTCTAAGACAGCTAAGAGGTGGGGGTCCCAAGATTGGAAATTTTTGTTGGATGGGTCAAAGCCCAGTTGACTTTGGCAACTTAATGATATACCGTAGAACGGATACTTGAATTTTGATGTATTACTTGAGCACAGTACAAAAAAAAATTAAATCAGTATTTAAATTTGGTTTACAATAATGAATTTTATCGACATGATTCATTGTTTCCCTGACAGGTGACACTTATTGTCACGATACTTTGATCGATACCACGATCTAAATATTGTTTTTGTACTGGGCTCAAGTAACACATCAAAGTTCAAGTAGCCCCATTCTACGCTAATGTAAAGCTGTCACTGGCAGCCCTATTAAGGTATTGACAGCCATGTTTACACATAATACACAGCACAAGAAGCAGGCTCAATAGTTGAAAGTTACAGAGAAATGTTAGTAAGAAGTACATAATCACCTGATATGAACACATTGAACAAGGAAGCATGTGAGGATGATGATATGTACAGTTGTGTTATTTTAGCAAGATAATTATGATACACTCTCTATTTGCCAGGATCCGGAGTGGATATGATCCATGATAATCAATTAATTAAAAATAAAATAAAAAACAATTACCTCACTCTATTTTGGTATCAATAATCTAAATCAGGCATGTGAAACTCGCGGCCCGCGAGTATTTATTTTGCGGCCCACGAATATTCATGGTTATATTATTCATTTCATTTTATTTATTTTTCATGTCATCCGCCTCCATAGTGTAGTGGTTAGCGCGCTACGCTACCATGCTGGAGGTCCCGGGTTCGATTCCCAAGAGGGCCAAAATAAATATTAGTGATTTTTCAGTCTAATATTTATTTAATATGACCCTGGACTGGTTCCTGAAGCGGAAGGCTGATCACCTTTCCTTCGTGTATTTAACGATCAAGATAACACTGCTTCTATACAATGCAGTGCCCTATGCACAATTGGGGTGCGGATAAGGGTAAGAATCAGAATATTTTTCATTTATTTTAATTCTTCATTGAATCATTTTTTTTGTACAGGAATATATGACGTTCTTTTACAAAATCATTAAGTTTGATCTAATATACCTCGTGTGACTATCTTTGATAGTAAATTATTCAATTAAAGCTAGATAAAAATGAAAATGAGATTTTTTGGTTTTTTGATGTGGCCCACGTGCGTACCCAAAATACCTTATACGGCCCTTAGTGCCTTTTGAGTTTGACACCTCTGATCTAAACTACTCTTCAACGCGTACTAGTAACATTTGAAACTAAATACGAGGTGAATGTTTGATGGTTACATAATGGTGGTGGAAAAATTATACAATATCCACATATTACGGAAGAATTCATCATATAAGGGGTTTCACAATGCGGTATTTAAATCCATATTTCTTTTATCATAAACTGTGGTAAGGAATGATACATTTATAAAATTAAATTTTATTAATCATAAAAAGTTACATAACCATGAATTGAATTTAATTATTATAATACTGTTAAAACCCTATCATTTTAATTTTCAAAGTTATTGTTATTGAATTTAATAATAAAAATGATGGTTTTTCAACAGTGATTATGTTCGCCTCCATAGCGTAGTAGTTACCATGTTTGGCTACCGTGCTGGACATCCCGGGTGCCACTCCATAAATATTGGGTGCATAAAATTTATGCAGAATTTTAGTTTAATTTTTGGATTTTTGCACATATTTTTGTATCCAATTTTATAAATACGTCATTCATGAGTAAAGAGTTTGGAGAGAACATAAATCTCATAAGTTTTTTGAAATTTAATATAAAAAGCATGTTATACAATGAAACTGCTCCGCGTTATGCATTTTATCACTATTCTTTTTCACCAAGTTTAAAAAAATTTGAATAAAATAAAAATGAATGACACAAAACTTAATGTACAAAAACAAACTGAAATTGAAAAGTGATTATATGAAAATAAAATAAAAAAGTTCACTTTTAGGGCATGATATAGTGTTTGATACATGCTATGAAAAATGTGGAATATATTATTTTTTAATTTTGGTGATTATCAAAATACAAAATATCCCAACCGATCCCATCCCGGTAAATGAAGAGTTTGCCGTATCAAGTATGCACTTTCTGTAAAGAAACTATTGAGCCCACCTGACTGGTGCCGGTTGTGTGTTGGTCCCCAAAATGGAAGACAGGGACTTTGGCTTGCGGAGCATGTGTACAAACATAACGCAAAACATGGCCGCTCTACGAACAAAGCCGCCTACGGAGACGTCGCGACAACTCTCACTATTCACTGTGATCTGGTTAAACCTAACAACACACAACATCGGTCAGTTCCGACAATTCAACGCCAACAATCTTAAATACATCATGAAGGTCTCCGCTAAATAAAAGACTTACTCAATTCGATCATAGATGGTGGCGAGAACTCACATAAGAAAGGAGATATGAATTAAAGGATATACAACTTCTGAAATTTGAGTAGTGTGGTTGTCAATCATGGGTAGAATATTAAATGTTAGATATGCATAAAGTGATGACTACCGACTACCAAAAATGCGGCAGTATGCAAATTTTTGTGCATTTTGGTTATCTTCAATGACATATTTAAAAAAACATGTCTTAAACATGTAATTTCTTGTTTTGCTGTGTATCGGATAGGTGTCACTGTAATACAGAAATACCTATATCGATTCTTTTCTGTCATCATTCTTTCGATGCAAACTAATCGCCCGAATCAAATTATATTTCTTTGACAAACTTCACCGTAACAAATGCGTTTATTTCTTCTTCTCCGTCGTAGTCCTCATTGACTCTACTCCAGTTATCCTTTGACTGTGCTGCATGTAGCGCTTCAACCACCAAGGTGCCTGCTGCTGCCTGAACTTAATCAGTTCATCATGTGAGGGATCTTTCTCTCCCTATCTTCCCCTCCAGGTTACTAATCACTGTTAGTCGTTCTAGGCTATCCTCATAGCGATGCGCAACGTGTCTAAATAACTGAAGAATCTGTCGTGGCCAGAAACAAATCATCCAAGTGTAATTTCTGACGAATGGACTCATTGATGCGTCTAGCAGTCCATGGAATTTGGAGCATTTGAAACATCACATTTAGAAAGTGTCAATTTTTCTCCTTTCTTGTTAATTTATTTGTCAGTAAAAAAGTAAAAATATTAATTTAACTCACTATGCTTGTATCGGTTAAACGTATCACTCACCTTTCATCGCAGGTGGTGTCTTGGTGGCGGTCGAGGGTGTTACGGGAGAACTCCTTGGAGCAGAACTTGCACTGCGAGGGCAACTCGGAGATGGCGTTCTCCACGGCGAGGTTGCGCGACGCCGAGTCCTTGGAGATCTCCACGCGGCAGTTGGGGCAGGTGGCTGTCTCGTCGCGCAGACGAGAGTCTGCCAGCAAGTGCGTGAAGCAGCCAGCGCACATCAGGTGCCCGTTGGCACACTGCAAATCACGCAAATCAGACCACATTCCAGACAGGTGTTCAAATTTAATAGTTAGGACTCGAAATATTCAACGCTTTAACTAATGTATTCCATATAATTTATATTTGAAGCAATAACTTTGTGATATTTCATTTTATTATTAAAATATAACTATGTTTTAAAATCACTACAAATATTTTATTATAACTTAATTATAATGTCAACCGGTTAGCTTCGAAACCGGTAAACATTATAATTAAGTTATAATAAAATATTTTTTACGAGTTATATTTTAATTATTTAACATATTCCAATTACAAAGAAGGGATTTAAAAAAAGATAATAAGTACAAAAATTAAAGACTTTGAAACCATAGTCTCTCCAGGATTAACATCTCTCTAACTACCTCAATTTTTTTTATTCTATTCATTACTTTAATAGTTTCTGAACCTTTTTAATGTTGCTTTCCCCCTTAAAACAAAAAAAAACCTTACACAAAGACAACAAACATTTTTCGAGCCTATTGCAACCCTTTACTCATATTTTTCGAAACTTGCTCTAATTGTTTTCACACTTCATACTTCCATCCATTTAGTTCCTTTCGGTTTAAAAATGAACAATGGCCACATGTGATTGCTGCTTTACGTTAACAGGCTTTAGTAACGAAAGGCGTAACCATTGAATGACAAAACATGATATGTTGTTTTGATTGCATACAAACTACAAAAATCTAAATAATAAAATACATAAATTTTATTGAAAATATAACCTTTGACATATTTTGTTCAAAACAATATATGTCAAGTAACAAATAGAAGCCAAAATGTATTGAACACATTTTTCTAGAATTTTTTTTTACCATTTTCTAAATTTACAAAATTTATAGTCACAACATTTTAAATAGTTAGTGAAATTTAATTAAATGACGTGTTGATGCTGTATGCAGCTGATAATATAAAACCGTCAGGCAACAATGAACAAAAGCTTATGTAAAATAAAACTTTTAATTTAATTTAATTTTCAATATTATCTTATTACCATTAGTTATGATATAATATTTTTTAGCAAAAAGCCCAACGGCAATGTACAATTATAAAATATTAAAATAAATGATTGTTACAGTTTATAAATAAATAATAACTCTTGACTTACCTCTTTAACAAATGACCTGCAACTTAAATTAACATGATATTACTAGAATATTCTACATAGACATAATAATTCATTAATGTGACAATTTTTAAACATATTTGGGAAGCCATTTCGTGCTGCCTTCAAAACCTCCCACGTAGCTTTTAACATACGAGTACAATACTATAAAGGGAAAATAAATAATTGAATATGTATGTCATTTATCACATACATATTTTTTTGGCAATAGTTAGAATAAAATATCTACTTTGTTAAGGTCGATGGTGATAAAAATCGACATTGATTCGAATGAATATAATGATTTTTTCGTGGTGCATCGAAGATTTTGTTGACAGGCGTAAGATAAACAAAGGAATCATTCATTTCGTAATGTCAAAATCAGCTGTCTTTTAAAATACCTGATAAACGGCGGCCCTCGGCAGGTCCAAGCAAACTGCGCAGCAAAGAATACCCCCCAAGCGAAATTCCAACTTATCGCTCGAATTCTTTTCATTTTTACTCAATTTTCTTCTTTTGGCTTCGGGCTCCGAGAGGTCGTCCTTTGAGACATCTTCGACCACTGCGTTACTTGACGAGGCCTCCATTTCGACTTCCACTTCCGACATTATAGTGAAATTAAATCAAAACACACGCGAACTACAGAGCCCTTACCGTCTTTGTTTTGTGTGACTTATATAAACAAAGCGTCAAGTACCCTGCAGCTGAGCAGCGCCCATCGAAAAATCGACGCAGTAAACAAAAATACGCATTGAGAAGGAAAGAGAAACTGATAATACGAGCGTATCTCTTTCACACAATCACAATGGAAGACACAGTTGGTACTCGTGCATATATAATCTTTGTACTCGTGTATATTGTACCTACATATATAAAGATGTTTTGAAAAAATCTTAACAATACTCGGTGATATTTTTATGAATAGCTATCATTTTGGATAATTTGCATCTCGAAAATAGAAATGTAAATACACTCGACATACATATTTTAGAAAATTTCTGAAAGGCGCCACTTCGGATTTTTAAAATACAAAACTGATTTTGACCATTCAAAAAAGTACGTAAAATATATATATATATATATATATATATATATATATATATATATATATATATATATATATATATATATATATATATATATATATATATATACACATATATATATATATATATATATATATATATATATATATATATATATATATATGTATATACATTATATATATATATATATATTATTTTTTTATTAATTCATTTGCTATAACCTAATACAACATTTATTATTATTAATTACAAACAATTGTAATTGAGGATTTGCCTTTTATTTAAATAACCAACTCTCTTGCCATGATACAAAGTTCACACAATTTTACAATACAAAACACAGTTTTACGAAGTGTCCAGATATGGTACTTTTTTTTAATTCATAAAAAAAATATAAAGACTAGTGGATTATCGAGGTGTGTTAATGTAATTTTTATGATAAAAAAGGTACTTTAATCATTAAAAATATGAAATATCATTTACTCAATGACTTACTAAAGTATTTTTTTTTTAATACTAAAATACAAGACAGCCAAGATTTTTTTTTATCATCTGACAATATCCATAATTTTCCAAATGACCCGCCCTTCAATAGGCTTTTTACCTTTTTTTATATATTTCTTACTCTTTTGTACACATATCGCTCACTCCTTTCAAGAACGTCATAAATCAAAAAACTTGATTTTTCAGGAGAACGTTTTTAAAGTTTAAAAATATAATACAATGTATCAAAAACAAATATCAAGCCACTTATTGAACTTTTTACTGTGCAACAAATCTTTTTAGGTAAAACCTGAAAGTTTTTTCTCCATTTGAAAAATATTTAGTATATTTAAAAAATAATTAAACAATACCTTTTCTTCAAAATGCAAAAATAACACTTTCTGCCCTGTAGCGGGAAAATATAAAGCTTAAAATATGCCGCTTTTGCTGGGATATAGTACATTTTCTGGGCATTCCGAAAACATGCACAACTGAAAATTGACAATTTTTGATTTATGACGTTCTTGAAAGGAGTTAGTGATATCACTTAGTAACATTAGACTGGATTCTATCTCCTTCACTATTGTCATTAGTTATAACTAGTATACTATAGGTGTTAAAAGGAAGATATTAAAACATGACACTCTATTCTCATCACATGTCTTATTCTTTTTGCCTTTTAAGATCTCACTATGTTTTTCATGGTTTGGCTGTCTCTTTTAAACTAGTAAACCTGACAGTCAAAGATTCAGTGTGTGTGGAAAGCATACAAATTACATAACTTTAATTTTAAAATGTCAATCAATTATTGAGTACATATTATGTGTTATCCTATTCTGACAGTAAATATTTTATTTCTTGCTGCTGGGTGAAACCTAAATCGGTATTAGGTGAGAAGGATTTCAAAAAAACATTGTAAAATAGAAACATAAAATGAAATAGAATATTTCTATAGCTGAATAAAAATATTATACTGCAAATTATTCGTAGTACTTTGTTAAATAGAAGCTAGTTATATAACATATAACTATATGCATGTACCTATAGAAAAAGTAGAAAACTATGTTTATCTTGGTCACAAAATCACCATCGGCAGAGACAACCAGACCAGCGAGGTGGATAGAAGAATAAATCTCTCTTGGGTGGCTTTTGGAAAGCTTAATTCCACATTCCGAAGCCCCATTCCCAACTCACTCAAGACAAGAGTGTTTAACCAATGCGTTCTACCCGTCCTAACCTATGGCGCGGAAACAATGACTCTGACTAAGCAATCCTCCCATAAGTTGCAAGTTGCACAGAGGAGCATTAAGCGAATTATGCTTGGAATAACATTAAGAGACAAAAAAAGGAACGATTGGATCCGACGCCAGACACAGGTCTGTGACGAGGTAGAGCGAATTGCTTGGCTGAAGTGGAAATGGGCTGGTCACATAGCCAGAATGACCGACGACAGATGGACGAAACGCGTTCTGGTGTGGAGACCGAGGAACCAGAGGCCTCAAGGACGTCCACCGATGAGATGGGTGGACGACATCAGGAAGTTTGCTGGAAGACAGTGGATGGGGACGGCGCAGGATCGGGAGGAGTGGAGGCGGAAGGGGGAGGCCTTTGTCCAGTAGTGGACCTCGAAGGCTGATATGATGATGATGTACAAATTAAAAAGTTATCACGTCTTCAATTGATAATACTCGGTCTGTTCCATTGTTTACATAATCCAGTTAGCTACTTACCATAAACATTAGAAACATTGATCTATATTTCATCTCATTATTTCTCATTTTAAAAACAGACTAGCATAATTTGAATACAGGGTAAATATTTATTACTTTTGGTTATTTAAAAAAAATATATTTTTCGTAACTTTATTATTTGTGTTCCAGTCTTGTTAACCTTAATCCCATGTCCCAAAATGAGAAATAGAAATTACTCATCGGGAATATTATGTTTATGACTGATGGATGTAATATGTTTTAAAAAATAAATGAATAAATTAAAACAATGTAATTGAGTGTATAATATATATTTATTTTCTCACAAAAAAAGATGACATCAATTCTTAACTAAACGTTTTTATGAAATGAAATACATAAAAATGTTTTCATATAAAATAACTGCATGAGATTTATAATGGAATCACTAGAATAACAATATAATTTAATTTCCGTATGTTTCAATGAAGCCGACACATTTATCCGGATTGAAGAAGAACATGTTATTATGCGGCGGTTCTTTTTGGCTGACTGCTTTGATGATTTCCTGGCCCATGACGCCCCCGACGATGGCACAGGCTGGGGAGACTTCGGCAAACACGTTTCGGAGATGAGAGTCCGGGATGTAGTCTAGAGGGACTCCACAGTCTTCGAGGACGGTGGCTTTTAAAGAGAGTAGCGACTCGATATCCTTCTCTCGCAATTCTGGGTCGGGATCTCGTCCCTTTTCTGTGCGGAATCGCAGAAGTACTGAAAAAAAAATATATGAAAAAACAGAAGATAAATGCAACAGTAAAATATACATATCGTAGTCATACAGGAGAAAGTGACCAAGTGAATTATTGAATATTTGATATCTTACTAGCTTAATATTGGCCTGAAAAAATCCCAAAGCGATTTTAAACTTGGAAGTATAATATATTGACTTGTTTAAAATGACTAACTGCATTGATGTTTATTTTCTTGCCAAGCAAAAGTGACTTAAATGGCCCTCCTGAACATTTTACGTTTTGTTAGTTGGTCACTTTCTCCTGTACGACTACAATATGATGAATATTTATTGTATTTTTTTAATTACCTAACGTCCAAGCGACTCTGAAATCTAGCGCCTTATGCAACAACGCCTATCATGGCCCTACTAAGGCTTCAACTTTTTAAGTTTTATAGCCTATACCCACTTGTGAGAAGATTTACTCCTAATGTTTATAGTTACTATAATTTCTTATAATTCATGAGTGAAAATTCTAGGCAAAAACACTCGCTATCTCTTTAGAGGCATTAGTTTATACAATTCAGTGATTCTAAGTTAGCAGTGTTACAAGTTACTTAAGTTACACCGTTTACGGTGTTTGAAAATGATGTGGAACGCATCAAAACACGTGTCACAGTAGATTATAAGAAATAGTGGTATTTACTAAGTAAAACTTAAATTAAAAATGCATAGAATTTAATATAACACCATTACATTTTGCGAGTAATATTTGACAGGAAAAGTGTATACGTACCTTTAGTGACGAAGTACGAGGGGTCCCCTTTCCTGAGCCGGGAGGAGTACTGCTTGTCGGTCCAGTCCACGTCCAGGGCGGCCTCGAGCGGCACGAAGGAAGCTGTCCTGCGCACCGTGGTGGTCACCGTCTCCCCCTTGGTGTCGGCCTTCCCGTCCGCCTTGTGCTTGGCCGCCTTGTAGTGCACCACGTCCCTGAGCAAGCAGGATGAGTACAATGAGAGTCAGCGCTTTCACCTCATGAGATTACCATCATATTGTGGCTGAATAATAAATGTAATATTTATATCACGGTGTATGTGATAAAGTTGTATAAAAGTGATACAAAGTTTAGTAAACTCTGTACAAGTACGAGTATCCAATCACACACACCCTACCCGTTGCTGGTATTTTGTTTTTCGTTTTCGAATTCCAAATAACGTAAGATGATAAAGTTGTATAAAGTGATACAAAGTTTAGTAAACTTTGTACAAGTACAGGTATCCAATCATGCACACCCTACCCATTGCTGGTATTTTGTTTTTTGTTTTTGAATTCCTTCATACATAAAATAATTCAAATAAATATATATTAATAAAATAAATATATACATAAAATAAAAAAAATAATTATTATACGATCAAATTACATTAAAGTATAAACTAAATTATATGTCAAAAGTAATTGCTTATGTTAGTTATTAAACTAATATAATATAATATTAATTAAAAGTATACACACACACACACTTTGATTTAAAAAAATTAAAAATTAAAAATCATCAAAATCGACACTAAAATCACTGTCATCAGATTCGGCAGTGACGGCAACTTGGGGATTATTGGACAACCCTGAGCGCCATTAGTTGTTCCGGCGACAAAGCTTTCTTTAATTTACGTTTAAAGTGGTAAAAATAAATTCTGTTTCGATTCTAAGTATGCAAAGATATTCTCAATAGATGTCACTATGCGTTCAATATATTTGTACATTTTAAATAATTGATTTTCTTTAGTAAAAGCCCATTTAAAACGGCGCGTCTTAAGACGTAATTTTTGTATGAGCGGCGCTCCGTTCACAGAAAATTAAGTCTTAAGACGCTCTTGGCAGTTAACCGGTTAATAAAAAAAGTGGTATAAAACAAGTGTTTTCTTTAATCATTCAATCATTCTGTGTGTGTGGTATGTGTAGGTATATGAACTCACTCGGCGTATTCGTGGATCTGGAGGTCGGCAAAGGTGTATCCGAACATGCCCCAGACCTGGCCGCAGAAGAACTTGACGCCGGCGGCGCGGCACAGCCCGTTTATGCGGACCAGCTGGCGCTGCGCGCAGTCCGTGGCGCAGACCACCTCGAAGTTGGTGAAGTACGCGTCGGGCAGGTCGGCCACGGGGGTCTTCTCCACCGTGACGGCCACCATGGGGTTCAGGTTCTGCGCCCGCTCTTGAGAAGCTTCAGCCCTCTGGAATCAAACATATCAAAATAAAAAACTAACTAACCATCACGCCGCTTCCCCGCAGGGGTACATGGTACATCTCAATCAGGTGAGAGATTATTTTGTAGATATTTTGTGAACATGTAAATTAAGGATGAAAGTAAACTGAATGCAGCGAAAAGCTGTCGTTCAGATTAAAATTAACTAACTAACCATCACACCGCTTCCCCGCAGGGGTAGGCAGAGAGAATAGAACGCCACACCACTCTGTCTTTGCAAACATTCTTCGCCTCTTCCACGTTCATGCATCTCCTCATACATACCCGACGATTATTATGACTCCTAACCTGACCACTTTCAAGTATTTGGCATACCTGATCATGCCATGTTTTTCTCGGTCTTCCTCTGCCCCTTTTCCCAATTACATTCGCCTCATAAATTTGTTTTACCGTTCTTTCCTCACTCATTCGTTCTACATGTCCAAACCATCTCAACACACCTTTCTTAATTTTCTCGATAATGCTTATCTCAGCTTTGCATTCCTTCCTTATTTCACTATTCGAACATCTATCATACATCGTTTAGTCGCATATAAAATAAATATTTGAAAATTTGATGTTTCACATTGTGTGCAAGCGTTTTTGCCTTGAATTTTCACTCATGAAATACAAGAAATTAAAGTAATTTCGTTCATTGATTCGGCAGTCACTTTGTGGTAAAATCTATCCATTTTTAATTAAAGTTTTACTTACTAAATACCACTACTTCTTAGTATCTACTGTGACACGTGTTTTAAATTTTGAATTAGCTTCACATACGGTGTTTGAAAATGATGCGAAATGCATCAATACACTTGTCACAGTAGATTTTAAGAAAAGTTATATGTATTAAGTAAAACCTAGATTAAAAATTATAGTAACTTCAAACATAAAGAGTAAATCTACTCACGAGTAGGTGTAGGCTATAAAACTTATGGAGTTGAAACCTAAGTAGGGACATGATAAGTGGTGCTGCATAAGCCGTAGCTATATTTCAGAGTCACTTGGACGTTAGGTAATTCAAACAATAGTTTCACGTTGTTCAGGCAGGCACCATAAAACAGGTAACAACTATTATACTACTTTTATATTTGATTTTGATAGATATAGGTTAACATGTAAGGATCACTGAATGAAGGTCACTAAGAAAAATACGGCTGAAAAACATTGTTATTCAATAGTTCACAATAACATTAACTATGTGAAGCGTTACTTTGAGTATTGAGATTAATTTAAAAAGGTAATGTAACTTACGTTGCATCCAACTTTATCAGGAGGAGCTAGAAACTGGGCGCACGAATCAGCGGGCGTCAATTCTTGATGGTCCAAAAGTGTAACGCTCTTAACACCCGATAATATGATGTTCTTTGCTACTTCTGCGCCAAATCCCTTTAAGCCAATCAAGAGAATGCGCGAACCCCGCAAGCTGAAATAATTAAATACAAATAAAACGTGTAAACAGTGAGTAATCTTAGTCAAATCCATTAGTAATCTGACATATCACATAACCTACTAGAACAAAAAATATCTGACCGTTTTTGAGAATCTAGGCCCCACAATCGAATTTGACGATCATAAAGCTCTGCCTCGGCTTCGGTAAGTTCGATTTTATTATTTTCCACCATTTTTAGTCGTGTTTTCTCTTTCCAATTAATCTGTTGATCGATCCGGAACCCGAAAACTCAACCGGGACGCCGCAAAAACCAAAACACGAAACGCGCCGGTTACCATAGACAATAAAATGACCAAATTAAGATAAAATATTTATGATAGTATCTACCTACCTACCTCTCTACTGTTTGAGAATTTTAGGCGTGCGGTGGTTTGACTTTGTGAGGAATGATGAGATAAGGCGTAGGACGCAGCGAATCTTGGTCACAACTGTCGTCAAGAAATGGCGATTCAGTTGGCTTGGCCATGTACTCCGCATGCCTCCTGAGAGCCTTAATCAAGCTTCCCTCTTTTACAAGGCATCAGGTTCGCGCGGCCCAAGACGACCACTGCTGACAATTAGTCGGCAGTTCTCGTCAGAACTTCGGGACACGGATCTGACTTGGAAGGATGCAAGGGAGCTGGCAGCCGACAGAAAAGCCTGGAGACAGTTTGTGGACTCCACATGCTCCACCTAGGGAGCGGATATGGTTTAATAATCTACCTAGGTAGCGAACTACATATATTATTACCTATACATATCTTATTTTTTGGAGTAGGCGAATCAATTACCTAATTTTTGGTTGTCGTCTCTTAAAATATAAATTACATTTGCATATTATTTTTTTAACATCTCAACAAAGATGAAGGATATGGAAGTCTGGGCATTTACAGGGCTGACGACCGTCATAGGCTGGTTTAAGTGATCACTTTACACACGTGTAACATTCACCAATTCTACCCATTATTGACCACCACACTACTTAAATTCTTGGAAGTTCTATATAAATGAGCCAATTTAGAAACCTTGTTCTTGAATCACTAGAACTTCACTAGAGACATCTATTGGTGAGATGAAAAGAAGCTTTTTATTGAGCAGAAACTCTTATATTAGTATGTGAGGTCCGAATCCTGGATTATAATCACATACATGAGAAACGCCAGAAAATATCATTTTTATTTTTATTATTTTAGCTTATAATTTGACCAGTTAATTTATTTACAATATTTTGAGTGTGTCCAAATACTTGTTCACAAATCTGAAAAAAAAATCAAAAATAATTTGAAAAATAACTCCTATAATTGGAGATAATCCAGTTTGTGAACAAGTATTTGGACACACTTAAAATGTTGTAAATAAATTTGCATACTTTATTCAATGTATTTTTAAAAATACGTTCCTGTTACTCAAATGTGCTTCATCTTTTTGTAAACGGATGGTACCTATGATTTTTATACAAGTACTGATTAGGATAATGTGTTTTTATTATTATTGCCTTTTTCAAATATGTTCTTATAATTAAAAAAAAATGAAAATCGTGTATCTTTATTGTTATTTTTCAGTTTACTAAGAAAGGCATATATTTTTGTTATTGTTTTCGTGATCTGTAGTGTATGATTAAAGAAGTATTGCATTTTGAAGAAAAAATAATCATGAATAATGGCCTGGAATCACGTAGACAAAAAATATTAAGATATACACATAATGAAGAAGTTGATACAGAACCCATGGTATTCTCAATCATGAATGCCAGTTATAAAAATAGGCCATTGTCTACAAAAGATTATCAAAAAAAGAAAGATCATGACGAGAAAGAGAAAATGAATTACATACAACAGAAAATAAGGTATGCGACACCAGTTACTGATTTTCCACAATCCCGTTCCTTCAATGATAAACATAAAGGGTTGATCAGGTCAAAGATCCGATTTTAAAAACTAGTAGAACTAAACGAATCTAATAATGCTTTTTCCCATTGTTGGTGTCCACTTAATTTTAAATATATAATTATGAAGATAATATGGAATACCGTAAAAAGCATATTTTATAGATTTATTCAAAATGTGCCATAAAATACCTGATTAACGCTGCTTTTCTTAACAGCGTTTCCATATTACACTGAAGTGAGATTCTTCAAAATCAAACAAACTTTTGTTGATTCGATATTTATTAAGGTCTTTCAGTGCATTCAATGTTATTACGGAACATGTTGATATAAGTACAGCGCTAATCGAAATAGCGTTATAATATAGAATTTTTGTTCTTATATAGGTACCTGCGACAGGTAAACTCAAGTTTTTGGTTAACCATTTGCAATGAAAGAGCCATCTGTTAAACATAAAAGCAACCCACGCAATACTAAACATTACTCATGGTGTACAGCGTGTTTCTTGGCAGCTGTTAACACAAGCATTGTTAAATTAAAAATGTGTGTCTTTTTTAATTAACCAGACTGAGTCACAGCAACATATGGCTGGGTACAGTTATTTTTTGATAAATTTGAATATAGTATAACATAGTTATACTATATTATATAATATAGTTTGCAGTATCTACATACAATAGCTTTAGCGATAATTATCACAATGTGCATAATATTATTAAAAAAAAATATTATGAGGGCATTTATACATGACATTATATTATATTATCAATGAAATGAGTTAAAACAGTGTATTTAAATATATATGTATTCGAAATTGCAGCTCAATGCTACACAAAAAAATTGAGAGTAAACAAAGTTTAATTGACTCAAGGAAAACAAGAATAATGGCATCCCTGGTGCCTGATGAAATAATTTACAATTATGATGACTTTTCTCCAAAAGAATACAGTGCTGCCCTGATGTTTGCAGATGTGTCAGGTAAAATTTATTTCAGTATGTATAATATAATATATGTCCGCCTCCGTGGTGTAATGGTGAGCGTGTTTAACTACCGTGCTAGAGGTCCCGGGTTCGATTCCCAGTGGGGGGTGAAAATAAATATTAGTGATTTAACACTGTAATATTTATTTAATATTACCCTGGCTGGTTCTTGAAGCGCAAGAGTGATCACCTTGCTTTCATATAAGTAATGATCAAGATAACACTGTGTCAATTTTTGATGCAGTGCCCTATGCACCATTAGGTACGGATAAGGGTTATAAGTAATAATATAATATCTTTGATTAATATTGAAAAATAAAATTACAAATTATTAAATTATTTCAAAATATTGCTGTAAAAATATTCGTTAAATAAATTTTACTATTGTTTTAATAAAAATTGAAACCCCCAATACCATTAAAATCCATTTCCACGAGTAAAACTAGATTTGACAGAATTATTTCGTAGCAGTAAATTGTTTTTTTTTTCTTTAAATTGTCCGTTTAGATAAAACTGATTATCCGTATCTGAGTTTAACTGCTAAACGGTTTAACACATTCAAACCAGTTGTGGCTTTTAGACCACACGATACAATTCAAACATATTTAAAAAATATATTTTAACACATTGTTTGTGAGAAATGCATAAAAACATCTTTTGGATGTTGTTGGTAGAAAGCGGGGGATCATAATAGATGAGTACAGATCGGAATTGGGTTTGCGGTTACTTGTGATTAGTGTACAGCTCTAATTAGTATACTAATTAGGGTCGTGGTTGATGAAAATACCGCCTGCACACAATGTGTTAATACTTATTTTCTTGAGAATCATTAATGTTTTAACGATAACAGTTTTCATCAAGTAATATATTTATTCTCTATATGAAGGTTTCACTGAACTTTGCGAGAAGTATACTGCAACGGGTAAAGATGGCACCTCCAGAATGACCCAAATTCTGAACTCTTACATTGGATCCATGGTTCAGGAGATTTTGTCTCATAATGGGGACTTGTTGAAGTTCTCGGGAGATGCATTCCTGGCCATATGGAAGAGCACCCCGAAGCTACCCATACAGAATGCAGTGCACACCGCTATAGACTGCGCTCTTGTCATACAGAGAGATTACGGTGCAATCAAAACAGACGTTGGGGTGGTCTTAAGAGGTATTTTTAAAAATACATTATTTGCAAGAAAAGCGTCTTTTACATACGGTTGGTAAAGAGCGGGAGATGCTTACAAGAGTTCTATTTGCTTACTTTTGGTAGAGCGTGGGAGACGCTTATAAGAGTTCTATTTGCTTACTTTTGGTAGAGCGCAAGATGCCAACAAACAATCTGTACAAACAGATCAGAATTGGGATTGTGGTTACGGATAAGATTACTTTTGATAAGTAAACACTCTTATACTGATTAGGGTCGGGGTTGATGAAAAAACCGCCCGATAATAATGTGTTAACTATTATACTTTTCCCCAATAATAAATCAAAGAGTATAAAATTATGCAGTTATCTCCTTTGCTTGCTAAATGTTTGCATTCCTTATATATGAGGGTATTAGTTACAAAATGTGAATGGTCTTTTTTCACTTGCGATATATGTTGGATCTAACATACTATACATCTTTCTGATTCTTTATGTAAGGTAGGTTGGTTAAATATTAATGTAACGTGTACAAATCAAAGAAGACATTTACCATTTAAAAATTGTATTTCTGTGTGTAATTATTTTCTTTGTAACCTTCTTTCTTTCTCCAGTAAAGGTAGCTATTTCCGGTGGCCTTGTTCTGTTTTCTTTGATTGGAAATAAAGAAAATTCTCACTATGCTGTTGTTGGCCAACCTGTGTGGGATGTCAAGGTATTTCAATAACTGTTAACACAACACTGTGTTTATATTTTTACAGGATCAGCATTGGGCATTGTTACTAACATGCTAGTAAAGTTTGTCCACCTTCTTAGTGTAGTGGTTAGCTCATTTGGCTACTATTATGGAGCTCCCGGGTTCTTTTCCTAGGGGGATCAAAATAAATATAAGAGTTTTTCACTTAAATATTTATTCAATTTTACCCTGGAATGGTATCTGAAGCGCAATACTGATCACCTTGCCTTAAGATAATAAACAATCAAATTATTATTGCATCAATTTGATGCAGTGCTCTATGTACCATTGGTTGCGGATAAAAGTCAGTACAGTAGTAGTGAATTTTGACTTTGTAACTAAATTAAACTATTTTACAATACAATATTAAAATTAACACATTGAAAAAAAATTATAAAAGTTAAAAGACATTTTGAAAAATTGTTAAGTTTAAATTTGTACCAAGATAACAGTTTTATAAGAGTTTATTATTGCAAATTTAGCTAGTATTATTTGTCCAGAAAGCCGAATACTTGAGTAAGGCTGGGGATGTGATAGCGTCACCGAGTGCCTGGAAGTATGTAAACTCAGCCCAGTATATTACCAAGCTAATGGATGATGGCATTCATACTAATGTTCTCGGTGTTGGAGCAACATGGAAACATGTCAATAGCAATATTTTTGACATAGGTGAGAAATCAATGAATCATTTTGCTATATGCGATGTATTTTTTATCAGATGCAGTTTGTAAGATTGCTGAGGTACTTAATTACATTGCCTTACTAAGGAAAAAAAAGAAACTCCCTACACTACCATTTTCATAAATTTATGTGTGTTGAGCCTATAATTGAGTTAATAATTCAATTAAAAAATATGAAACAATTTGATTTTATTGTACATAGTTAGCTATGGAATATGTTCCCAAGCGACTTGTACATGCTAGCAGTAACTTGTCCAACTCACACAAGCTTATATGACTATGATCTGTAATCCCAAATGCTGAAGCCATTGCTGCTATTCTTCTTTGTCTATTGTTAAAAGTACCAACTGTTTTTCCTACATTTTATTTTAAAAAAGGAATAACCCACAAAGTGTCTATTTTAGATGATTGTCAGCTGGTAGGTAGTAAGGATACGGAAGGTAAATGTGAAAAATACATCACAAACACCCAGACCAATAGAAAATAAGTCGTTCTCGAATTCATTTTGCAATTGGCGGGAATCGAACCCGCGACGCCAGTTTCGCAGTCGAGCGCCTACCCAACTACGCCATGGCACCTGCCATTTCTTTTCCTATATAACAGTATTATTTTTCACCCTGATCTCCTTTACTTATTTTATATTATTTTAACCTGCATCCTTCTTTAACCACTCCTTTCTGGTAATATTGGTAATATAATCAGCCCATCACACTAGTGCATAACATTAGTGCGTCCAGTTATTTCTTTATTTATGTCACCTGTATCCTATCAAACCGATCACCTTATTGAACTGATCATCTTGTCTTCATAAAATTAACAATCAGGTTAACACTGTGTCAATTTGATGCGGTGTTCAATTCAACTCAATAATTTTCTTCTTTAAAAATGGCATCCATTGGATCCAATTATCTGTTACATAATTATGCTTACAATGCTATTTTTATTTAAAGTATGATGAAGTTACTATAGCCCATTTTTTACAAATATACAACCACCTTTGTAGTGCAGTTTTATATTTACAGCTAATGTAGAAGAAGATAATGGAATTGACGCACATACTATGGAAGAAGCGGGACAAGAATTTTACCATCAAAACTATGAGCTTCTAATACAAGCATATACAGATAAAAATGTCGCAAATAGTAAGATAACATTGAATTACAGTGAAATCTCTCATAAGGAGTAATTCGTACAACGGATTAAAAAATGTTCCCTCCCTCCCTTAATGAGTTACAGAGAACAGGCAAGTCCCTTTTTCACGACATTCACTTGTGAGCCGGGACTTCTGCACCAGTCAAAACAAAAAATGTTTTGCTTAACAAGTAAGATTCTGGTACGAATCATGCTCGTTATAAGAGGTTCCACTGTATTTTAATTTATGTAAATTTATGTGAATTTTAAAGGTAGCAACATACCTAAAATATTGTTTACAACATTTTGAGTGTGTCCAAATAATTGTTCACAAAATCTGGATTATCTCCAATTACGGGAGTTATTTTCATATTATTTTTTGACATCTCATCAAAGATGAAGAAGAATATGGAAGTCTGGGCATTTACGGGGCTGACGACCGTCATAGGCTGGTTTAAGTGATCACTTTACACACGTGTAACATTCACCAATTCTACCCATTATTGACAACCACACTGCGCAAATTCTTGGAAGTTCTATATATATGAACCAATTTAGAAACCTTGTTCATGAATCACTAGAACTTCACTAGAGACATCTATTGGTGAGATGTAAAGAAGCTTTTTACTAAGCAGAAACTCTTATATTAGTATGTGAGATCCGAATTCTGGATTATAATCTATGACGGTCGTCAGCCCCGTAAATGCCCAGACTTCCATATTCTTCTTCATCTTTGATGAGATGTCAAAAAATAATATGAAAATAACTCCTGTAATTGGAGATAATCCAGATTTTGTGAACAAGTATTTGGACACACTCAAAATGTTGTAAATAAATTATCTGGTCAAATTATAAGCTTTATAATAAAAATGAAAATGGTATTTTCTGGCGTTTCTCATGTGTGTGATTATAATCCAGGATTCGGATCTCACATACTAATATAAGAGTTTCTGCTTAGTAAAAAGCTTCTTTACAGCTCACCAATAGATGTCTCTAGTGAAGTTCTAGTGATTCGTGAATAAGGTTTCTAAATTGGTTCATATATATATAGAACTTCCAAGAATTTGAGTAGTGTGGTTGTCAATAATGGGTAGAATTGGTGAATGTTACACGTGTGTAAAGTGATCACTTAAACCAGCCTATGACGGTCGTCAGCCCCGTAAATGCCCAGACTTCCATATTCTTCTTCATCTTTGATGAGATGTCAAAAAATAATATAAAATATTGTTCATTATATGTTTTTAATATTGTCAGTTCGTCAGAGTGTGAACGATGCAATAAAAAACAAAATCCATGAAAGATTGCGTTCATTTATGATGACCCCTGTTATGAAGGCAATTGAGAATGACGAGCCAATGGAGTATTTGACGGAAATGCGTTACGTTGTCATTTTATTCTTGAACGTCATCACCCATGTATCAACGCCCAATGTTCTATTAGAGGTTGTGAATCTTGCCTACAATGACGTTTGTGGGTGAGTTAAAAATTATCCTTACATTTATCATTATATTTGGATTTTTTTTGAGCTATGTAGAGTTTATCATTATTAAATTATTGTCCGCCTCCGTAGTGTAATGGTCAGCACGCTCGGCTACCGTACTGGAGGTCCTGGGTTCGATTCCAAGGGGGGTCAAATAAATATAAGTGATTTTTTCACTCTTACATTTAATTAATATTACCCTGGACTGGTACCTGAAGCAGAGGGCTGATCACCTTTCCTTCATGTGTTAACAATCAAGATAACACTGCGTTTATATGATGCAGTGCCCTATGCACCATTGGGGTGCGGATAAGGGTTTGAATGAATAAAAATGAGAGTTTATCAAAAAAGAGTAGATATTTTACAGCAATAAAAGTAAAACCAATTTCTATGATGGCAAATTATGTTTTTTTTTAGGATTCATTGTTATTGCAATTATTAAGTTGTTTGATCGTATTATGGCTATATTTTGTGAGTAGTCAGCATTGTTATTGTTAATTTGAATGTTTTAATTTAAAAAGCATATAAATTTATTGATAAATATTCCAGTATTGTCCCAATTATTTTCAGATATTTTTGTACAGATTGTCTTTTTAATAGTTGTATATTTTTAATCAATATTACTAAAAGGATAATCTATTCTTCAGCGTGTACGAAGTATCCATGAACAAAGACTGTTAAAAAATATCCAGAAAAATGCATCAAAAAATAGGCACTAAGTTTGTTATTTAAACATTTTCATTTTAAGTTGAAAAAAAACAATTTTGAAACCGTGCCTTTCTAAAATTTCCAAATAAAATTTACGGGTCATTCCAAGCACTGTACTTCTAAATATTTCTCTTTGCGTTATGAGTCACCCAAAAAGCATGGTATATGTAGATATATATCGCTCACTCCTTTCAAGAACGTCATAAATCAAAAAACTTGATTTTTTAGGAGAACGTTTTTAAAGTTTAAAAAATATTTTTAAAAAATAAATAAATATCAAGCCACTTGTTGAACTTTTTACTGTGCAACAGATCTTTTTAGGTAAAACCTGAAGGTTTTTTCTTCATTTGAAAATATTTAGTATATTTAAAAAAATAATTAAACAATACATTTTCTTCAAAATGCAAAAACAACACTTTCTGCCCTGTAGAGGGTACATATTAAGTTAAAAATATGCCTCGTTTTCTGGGATACAGTACATTTTCTGGGCATTCCGAAAACATGCACAACTGAAAATTGACAATTTTTGATTTATGACGTTCTTGAAATGAGTGAGAGATATCTGTGAATATACAATAGCAATATATGCAGTATATTGTTGTATACCATCAACTACCAGGATTGGTCATACAAATCTTAAAGTAGAGATGCAATGTGGTTTACTTATTACTAATTTACATAGATTTACCCATTCATTCACAGCGTAAATTATAAGCCTAATAATTGCAAGTCCTTTTTGTAGGGTTGTAAAAAGCAGCAATGGTATTGTGAACAAAGTGTCCTTATTTGATAAGGATTTGATGTTCTTGATAGTGTTTGGATTGAGAGGTCTGAAACACGAGATGGAGAAACAGAGAGCTCTCAGCTGCGCTGTGGAACTACGCAAAATATTGCAAAGGCATAATAAAATACAAAATGTGTCTATTGGCGTAACTTCAGGTTTGTATCGTAGTAAATGCACACTGAATTAATTTATTTGCACATGATGCTCTAGTTAGCTATTGAATCACCTTTTCTTGGCAGTAGTTATGACAATGAGTGTTCTATATCTTCTACGTCTTATTTCTTAATTCCTCACTAAGTCAAACCATCACATGCATTAATTGTATCTTATTCTCGTTGCTAAGTATATGGCTTTTACAGGCCCTTGTAATGTGGAATGTTCTACACCAATATAATAGAAAAGGAATAATCTAGACATTTGGTTTTCACCAAGTACAAATTTGATCATTAGACAGCCTTCATCTCCTTGAAATAAGTGATCTATCATTTTGAAAATATTGTATTCATATTGCTTTACATTATAAAGTGGATAAACGTACCAACCTTTGTTTGTTGTATTATCACATATTGCATTCACATTTGATTATTTTGTGGTATTATTAGGTTTGGCATACTGTGGAATTGTTGGACACAAATTACGAAGAGAATACACTGTCATTGGATTGTGTGTAAACAAGGTAATAAAACAATAAAAACTATTATTTGTTCTTGGTGTCTTAAAAAATGATAAACATAATAATTTCATTTAGGGAGCCAGATTGATGGTGGCATACCCAGATAAAATAACTTGTGACAAGGAAGTATTTCTCCAGAGCAAACTAAATGAAAAGTATTTCACTCTTTTGGAATTTAAAGTATTGAAAGGATTATCTAATGTAGGCCCGATATATGAATATAGTCCTAAATTTAAGTAAGTTATGCATAGTTATCTACAATTATTATGAAAAAAGTACTATATCGTAGTTGAGATATCGATTATTTTATAAATATTCTTATTAAGATTATTACACATGTATCGCCTTGGCACCTTCCTTTGCCTCAACTCGAGCCGTTACAATTTGAAAGGGGAAGCATTAACAGTACGATCTTGATATGTTAGCCTTTATGAGACTTTGTCGGGTGTTGTGACAACCTTTTATTCTGAGGAGTTATCTAACCTGGATTAAATTCCTAGTATAAAAAATGGAGTGCAATAGTGTCGAGACACATTTGGAAATATGGGTAATTCTCAATCAACAAGTTAATTATGTATAGGCTAAATAAAACTAGACCAATTCAGAGATGACGCCATCAGTAAAACTGAAAAAAGAGATTTCTATCATCATTGTCCGTCAATTTAAATCTATATACAACATCTGTCTCTTTTTAACTTACAACCATCCTCCAAGAAAAAACTTTCATCGGCTCTGCATAATCTTAATTGTACAACTCAATATGTTGTGGAAATTTTCATAAATAATAGAATACATATTCTCTTGAGATTTAAATGCTCAAATTATCTGGGTAATTTGTAACTAGGTTTTTTCTTGGTTATTTTGCTTCTGCGTTGTCACTTTCAGTAGGTGACTTTTCAGCAGCCATTGTAAGGGATAACATCATTGGGGCAGTGTTTTAAGGAAAGCAAATAAAAGTTTCGACACAACGCTATAATAGATATATAATATAATAAAATAAAAAGAAAAATAATATTAACAGCAATATTTTTTTTTTAAAAAAACATTGTAATTCACACAAGACCTATAAAGAATAAGTGAGGACTCTTAAAAAATGAATTCTAGGTGAATTTGTATTACATTATCCACTTCAGGTCATTGGTCCCAGAGCAAACTAATAAGACTCTGTTGGGAAGAGATCACGAGTTGGCGAAATTCTTCAATTGGGTAAATACAAT
This sequence comes from Brachycentrus maculatus, assembly GCF_059751285.1. Taxonomy (NCBI): domain Eukaryota; kingdom Metazoa; phylum Arthropoda; class Insecta; order Trichoptera; family Brachycentridae; genus Brachycentrus; species Brachycentrus maculatus. Next base: position 292,209 of record NW_028281061.1, on the reverse strand, counting down.
GGAGCAAGAAAAAAATGCCCATGACATTTCCGACTTTTCCAATATATTTATCATTAAGGTAGGTTTTTGCATTGCAGATTAGTGTAACTATCTAAGTCTTCAATTCATTGTAATTAACACACAATAACAGTTTGGAAGTCATATTACTTACAAAACTGAGTTAACGATACCAATGTTTTTATATATCCACATACTGATACATACATCTCTCACATGAACCATGGTTTTTAGACCATAGGGTACCGCATTATAGCATTATAATACATATTTCTTTTATCATACAAATATCCTGCACATATGTGACGATTATGTCAAGAGATATCCCTGCATGTCATGTTTTACTTGTTTTATTTAGAAATTAGAATGTAAAATGTAAAAAAGATAATCATTATAAAAATTCACTAAACTATCAAAAAAATATCTACCTCGGTAGTGTAGTAGTTACCCCGTTTGGCTACCATGCCGGAGGTCCCAGTTTGACTCTTAGGGCGTTTGTGCACTATACGGAATTTTGCCGTCTGGTACTTCAGTTAGCGTTTTAAAACGATGATTGGCTTGGATTGGCTTGTGAATTTGACCATCTTTTTTCGGATCATTGCTCTTGAACGGTGCGTGAACACGTTGCATGTGAATTCGATCACGCTAAAGTCATGTCGTAGTCGCTTTTATTTTTCAAAACCGGACTGCCGGAGGGTGAAATTCCGGGTAGTGCACAAGCCCCCGTAGGCAGATCAAAAAATATGTGATTTTTAACTTGATTTATTTTATATCACTTGCAGCAGGATTGATAACTTTGCCTTCACAATTTTTATTTAAAATTATAAATATTTACAAAATGAATATAAGATTATCAAATTTTTGCTACCTTTTTTTAAAATAAAAAGACATAATTTGTAAGTGAAGAGTTATGGTAAAATACGGAGTTATGGTATCTATGAAAATACTATGTTCTAAGCTCCTAATGGAATTCAGTTGGGTGACAAAATATCCTTTGTATAGTCTTGAGGAGAGAGCATACTTTTCAAATTTCAATGTCGTTTTAGAAGTACATACAATTATTATAAAGTGCTTTTTCATATAAAGGGTGAAGCTACAGTTGGAAAAACGCAATTAATGGAAGAAATGTTGAAACTGGCACCAAACTCACTGCAAATTTACAAAATTACTCTTTCCCCAAATGATAAGGATGTAAGTAGTATAAAGTAAATTTGTAATTCTTGTTTTAAATAATATTAATATTATATTAGAGAATTCAAATATGTTTTTATTTATTTCAGAAAAGCTATAATATTTTGAGGGAAATAATATATTTTGGGTTGAACAATTTAAGACGCCCATCCATGTCATCTGACAGATTGTCATCTGAGAGTAAGGTGCAAAAAGTCGTGGGTTTGGCTATTCATCCAAAGTACCTTTGTTTTCTGAATGAAATATTGGGTTTGAATTTCTCAGAATCTAATCAATACACCGAGGGCACAGAAAATCAAAGAGATGCCATGTGTAAAGAAATACTATGGATTTTATGTAGCAAGGCATGTATATGTTGATGGTATTATAAAGTTCATAGGAGCTACTAATTCTATTGGTTTGTCAGAAGTGTTAATATTTATTTATATATATAAATATATATGTATATATATATATATATATATATATATATATATATATATATATATATATATATATATATATATATATATATATATATATATATATATATATATATATATATATATATATATATATATATATATATTTTATAGAGAGATTTTTTTGTATATTTTACATGTATTCACACCAAAAAGTATTTCTACTAAATTTATTTTTGTGGAGCGCCATTATCAAATATCTGCCAAAAAAATATTGACGAATTCTACAAAGTAAACGCTGATTTAATAAAAAAATATAGTACATCTAGAATCAATAGATTTACATTATAATTAAATTGTGATGTGTTTGATGCTTTGTCGGATAAAGTAAACCCAGATGCAGTTGGACACTTAAGCTGGATTATACGGATTAAGCTGGCACAATTGACATTACATTACATGTAATTGTCATTACATTCACAAAATAATAACAATAAAACCCTTATCCGCACCTCAATGGTGCAAAGGGCACTGTGTCATATAAACGCAGTGTTATCTTGATCGTTTACACATGAAGGAAAGGTGATCAGCCCTCCGCTTCAGGTACCAGTCCATGGTAATATTGAATAAATATTACAGTGAAAAAATCACTTATATTTATTTTACCCCCCTTGGGAATCGAACCCGAGACCTCCAGAACGGTAGCCGAGCGTGCTGACCTACGGAGGCGGACAAAAAAGGTGTGTTTATTTATTCGAAATAGCACAAGCAATAAATACGATATGAAAATATATTTTTTCAATTATTTATTGATTTTCTTTTTCATTAGTCAAATAACTGCATTTGTTTGAAACAGTGTTAAATAACTCTAGAACGATAAACCAAAAATTGTAATTCCGATCAACCTTTGATACATGAAATAAAAATGTTGATTTATTGAGGTCATCGTACAAATATTTATTTTCCTATAAATATTATGAAGAACGTCCCTAATTACTTAATATCTGTTGATAAAATGCAAGAAAATTGGTTTTGAATAAATAATATTTGGTTTGCGTTAGCAATTGGAATATTTGTCTTCTCATTATCTCAAATCAAGTTATTTGGAGATGTTTATAAATGAACCACATGTAGGTTTATAAGTTAATATGAAAATGTATGAACTTTTAAGGAATTATTGTTGCAACTCACAAACAGATACTTAATTTAAATATTGAAGGTAGTGTTAGAGGTCTTGGCCCGGTGGAAATGTCCTATTTTGCAATTAGGACATTTTGATATCTTCCGTATATGATTTGATAGACAAGGTGTTTCATATGTTGGGTTCTATATACTTAGGTACCTAAATATTTAGTCAATAATTGTAAAGCATTGAATTTAATCAATTGAAATTTTCAGTTATTTAAATCATTGCTGATTATAGCAATACACAGAGGAGAGTATATAGATGAGACGTCCTGGGACTTTTTAGATTATATTATGAACAACAGGAATCTCGGTCTTATAATGACGATGGAACAGAACACACAAATCCGTCATGAAGCTTTGACCAGAATTATGGAAAACCCAAAAACGACCATTCTTCATTTGAGGGGAGTGAATCGCTGGCACCATTCGGCCATCATATGCCAAACTCTCGATGTGCAAGCTATTTCTCCAGATCTTGAAATGTGAGGATCTTATAGAAATAATACCATTAGTACACTTGATAAGACTTAAGAATGTAAGAGTGACCCGCAATTAATGATTTAGCTGCTAGGTATGCTCTAATATATGGTGGTGCTCGGTTTTGTTTTTACAAATGTTGATATATCATCCTTATCTCAAGAGATGTCTCTGCATGTAATATTTTAGTGTGTTATAATCATCCCAAAAATGTCGCTCACTCCTTTCAACAACGTCATATATCGAAAAACTTGATTTTTCAAGAGATCGTTATTAAAGTTTAAAAATATAATAAAATGTATTAAAAATAAATATCAAGCCACTTATTGAACTCGCTTTACTGTGCAACAGATCTTTTTAGGTAAAACCTGAATGTTTTTTCTCCATTTGAAAAATATTTATTGTATTTGAAATAAAAATTAAACAATACCTTTTCTTCAAAATGCAAAAACAACACTTTCTGCCCTGTAGCGGGTAAATATTAAGTTAAAAATATGTCACTTTTGCTGGGATATAGTACATTTTCTGGGCATTTCGAAAACATGCACAACTGAAAATTGAAGATTTTTGATATATGACGTTGTTGAAAGGAGTGAGCGATGTATCTATCCTAATATCGAAACTGTCATAAACATTTAACCATTGGTAGTGAAATAAGTAGGAAAGTCAAATACAAATGTTGATACAAATGCAAATACAAATGTTGAAATTTGCAGTAGTGTCACACATGTTTGAGACAGGACCTTTCCGGACTATATATTTTTAAAAAATAATTCCATCAGGTCCACAATAGATTTACAGCATTACAGGGTAAAATAATACATCCAAGTTTTTTGTTTTTTAATAACACTAGTGTTAAAAATTTATTTTTATTTTGAATGTATCATTGAATTCTCGTCCCAGTATACAGCACACTAAATATGAGTGAGAAAAAAATATGTTTGCTTGTATTTATCACTAAATTGATGAAGAAAAAAAATATCGAATGACATTCGACATAGGACTCACCGGAATAAAGGCGATGTCGAATGACATTCGACATAGGACTCACCGGAATAAAGGCGATGTCGAATGACATTCGACATAGGACTCACCGGAATAAAGGCGATGTCGAATGACATTCGACATAGGACTCACCGGAATAAAGGCGATGTCGAATGACATTCGACATAGGACTCACCGGAATAAAGGCGATGTCGAATGACATTCGACATAGGACTCACCGGAATAAAGGCGATGTCGAATGACATTCGACATAGGACTCACCGGAATAAAGGCGATGTCGAATGACATTCGACATAGGACCGGAAAGGGTTAAAAGGATAATAGCCCAGTTTGTAAAGACTTCAATATTTTAAGTCACAATAAATCTGTACAGGTCGATTGTGACCAAGAATGTGTTTTGATAAAGTGGTATGAAATAATTGAAATGTGTATTTTATTTTTAAATAGGATGGTTCAAGCATACAGCCAAGGCGTTTTTGGATGGATTCAAAAGTTTATTCAAATTCTTATTCAGTCGGGGCAGTTAAGTATCAGGTAGATTGCGTTTTATACATTTGATTTACACATTTATCCTCTGGGAACTCAAAGATATAAGGAGTGTATGGGTATGCAACCCGGAGTAGCCTAAGCATTACTGCTTTTCTCATTTTTTACTCTCATTTTCTTCTTCTGCACTCAATGGTGCATAGGGCACCACACTGTAGTGAAGCATTGAGTTTTATTGTTGATTATGTAAAGGCATGGTGATTTATTTTACTAGCCTTGGAATCAAACGAGACCTTCAGCAAGGTGGCCATACGTACGAACCACTGCACTACCGTGAAAAACAATTCCTCTTCTATAGTCGCCAACATTTCTACTCTAATTTCTTTCCCATCAGCATTTATGTCTTTCATCTTTAGCTCCTTCACTTACGTCATCTGCATCACATCAAACATATTTCACTCCTGATCCTTCAAGACTGATCATATCATAATAATCATATATATTTATAAAAATCCTGATCAAGTTATCGCCGCATCGATTGAATACTTTGGTTTTTGATAAGGGCCGGAGGAATTTACGCAGGTAACAATTTTAATCTTACTTTTGTTGTCATGGTACTACCAATGATATATTTTTATTAGTCTAAATCACAGGTTCCCAAACATTTTTAGTCTGGCACTCCCCTATCAAATTTTATCATCAAAGGGGAAAATAAAATTGCCAGAATGTCCCATGATAGAAAGAGGGAAGGAATAAAAATATATACTTTACTTCTTAGTACTTCTACTGTCTCTTTGGGCTTCTTATGCCCTGTAAAAGTCTTCTAGAACGCCCACAGGGGGGGTTATCGCCCACTTTTAGGAATACAGGTCTAAATGATAGCTTAAGAAGTAACACCTAGGGATGCATATCTTTCTTTGCTTGTTGACAAGTTATTATTTCATCATTTATATTTCCAAACCCCTTCATTTATGATTTTTTTTCTTTTCTCTTTGAGGATGCTAAGCAACGATGAAGCATTAGCAATAGGAGCAGTGATGCCGATAAATGAAGACTTGACTTGCACCCCTGTCGGCACAGAGTTTCCTCGACTCAGCCTGGACATCTCCCTCGATGGATGGTTCATGTTTCGATCCAGCTACCGAGTATGTTACGCCTTTTACTAAATAAGCTGTTTTGGAGTCAGAAATGCTCACCAACGTAATTTGTGTCTGTTAGGCTTTTTTAAATATGACAGGCATCGTAGCGTAGTTGGGTAGATGCCCGACTGCGAAACTGGCATTGCGGGTTCGATTCCCGCCAAGTGCAAAATTAATTCATGAAAGATTTATTTTCAATTTGTCTGGGTGTTTGTAATGTATTTTTCACATTTATCTTCCCTGTCCTTACTATTCTACCCGGAGACAGGCCTCTAAAAGTAGAAGCTTTGCGGGTTATTAATAAAATATTTATGTTTAAACAAATCGTGTGATTTAAACTCTTTGCTTTAAATATGCCGATCATCGATAAAAATTCTTGGCAAAATATGAAGGTTATTGAATAAAATATAAAAAAATATATTAAAGTTTGTAAAATAAAAGAAGGAAAATCAAATATGAAAGCAGCCTTATAGAGTAATTTTAATTTTTAGCAGAATGAGTCGGATGCTTCTAGTAGCAGTAGGTTTACTCAAGATAAAATTAAAGTTGCTATTTTAGAGCCGACTTATTCATTTGAAACTATGCAGATTGAAGTTACTTCTAATGGTAAGTTATCCTGTTGCGATCTTTTTGTGTTTTATCTCTTCCATATTTATTTATTTAAAATATTAAAACATCCTTGCCTCGAATGACTTGTACACCATGCATCGTAGACACCGTAGCAGCAACTTGTCCAATTTACACAAGGTTGTAAAAGCATGTTTTCAACTCCTGAGTCCTCTAGCTACTCTTTTCCGACCTACTATTTTTTTTTTCTTTTTTTTTCCTAAGCAGCAATTTTTGTTCACTCTGAGCTCCTTTACGTTTCCATGATTCCTTGATCACAGTACGGGACTAAATCACCACGACTTCACATCTGTTTCTGTCATGACCTATATTCAGTCTATTTTTCAATCTCGAGAATTTTAGTGCAATCAATTAGACAAATCTATCAACCATCCATTGAGTGAATTTTTTTTTCAGTTACATTTTTAAAAACCTACGACACTCTAACACCATTTGAAAAAGTGCTACTGAAATGCAGTTCCGCACTAGGAGAGATATTTAGTCGAGCATTATTGCTCAACGTGCTCCGGTGCCAGTCAGACAAACAAGCTGCCACAGGTCTTTCACAAATTTTATTATAATTATTTAGCCCCAATTTGATTCTGATTGATTGGGACAGCCACTCGAGTCAAATGTGTCTGTCGCTGCTGAGTTTACTACATTACATTGACCTCTTGCCGATTGAGTTCTTGCTAGCTGTATCTGATGAATATGGTAATAATTTATAGAAATTTGAAGATCATTTTTTTTGCAAAAAGTATACTTGCATTCTGATTTTGCACGTTGCCACTCTTAGTATTCAATAATACGTGATTTCAGGATTTGCAAAGCTATTTGATATTGGCTTTTTGAAATGTGCCGGAGGTGACTTTACGCATGACAAGAGTGGCATCTTTATCAAACCTCTGTTGGAGAGATCACTAGCTGATCAGAAGTGTCACTGCATTGGAATCGAGATCCCAGGTGTCAAATCAAATATTAATTCATACTTAGTAGGGTCTTTTTAAATGGTTCAAGAAAGACTTAAAATTTTTCATTGAAAATATAGGAGTCTAAGCATTTAACAGGACCTTTAATGTCATTTTTTGGCCAATGATTGAACAACCATATTTATTTTGACTCGATTTACCAAAACTATTCTACTTCTCTATCCCAAAATCAGGACTGATCACCTTGTCATCATTTAATTAGCAATTAAATATATGTCAAGTCAACCGATGGTACTGTCTATGTGAATGGGAGTCCGAAGAAGATATCATATCTTTATGTGATGAGAAACATTCATACAGAAGATCCTATATTTATTTGTTGGAATTTCCGTGTAATCACGGATAATAATAAGGGTTTAAGGCAAAAAAAGGTGATGACATATACTAGCCAATGACGGGTTGTAAGTCCTTGTCATCTCTGTTGAGATTTTTGAAATATTGGAATAACAAATGTATGTTATCGTGATAACTTGCTGAAATGATTTGGATTAGTACTTACTTTTCGGATAGCAAATAATAAATTTTACGTGAATATTTAAAAGCTTCTTTTTACAGATACAAATGACTTGCCTTATTATGCTTGGTGTGGATATATGCGCTTTTGTAACACTATGTTTTTTACTTACGCATATGACTTATTGACAGAAAATCAGAAGGTTTTTATTGGTTTTTTAATCCTTATTAAATTATTATTAAATACGGGTGCTGTCAATGGTTTTCTTATTTGTTTTTCTAGATAGACTTTCACAACCGGGCAATTACTTATTTGGAGAAGAATATTGGGAAGTGTGTTTCGTGTGGCGGGGGATATTTCAAGAAATTGTTGGGTATTAGGACAGATGTTAGTACAAAACACAGTTTTGGAAATTAGTTGGCGGTATATTAATACTAAATGTTCTATCAATTTTATACAAAAAAATTTCAGCTGTATGACAATTTTTCTAGGTTCACGGTGAAAACTATGAAATTCCGGAGAGTTTTGCAATGTATCTAAACGATGATGGTTTTAATTTCAAATACTTTAAATCTGACATACCAGTAAGTAGGCTCTATTAATTCCACTTTGTTTTGTACTAAACAAATAAGTATTATATATTTAAGGTTATGAGAGAGTGTCAAAGCGATAATGTTAGTACATGTAAAAATAGACGAGTTTAATTCATTATTTCAGATTGACCATTCTCCGAGGTCTGAATCTCACCGGGTGACATTAAAAAGTAAGTTATTTGTGACAATTTAAAGATTTTCAGTTACTTTTAAAATACTAGTCATGAAAATTTCTGGTTAGGTGTGGTGGTGGCTTATATGGTCATACAGCACATTTTCAGTGCTCTGCGACCATATTAGTCAAGTATCTGATACATATGAAGGAAAAAGAGAGTTCAAAGATAAATAACATAAAACACCGATCATGAAAATGTTTAGAATATTATTTATATATTGTGTTATAAATTAACTGGTCAAATTAATTCATTAATAAAAATGATATTTTCTAGCGTTTCTTAAATATCGCTCACTCCTTTCAAGAAAGTCATAAATCAAAAATTTTGATTTTTCTGGAGAATGTTTTTAAAGTTTAAAAATATAATACAATGTATTAAAAACAAATATCAAGCCACTTATTGAACTTTTTACTGTGCAACAAATCATTTTAGGTAAAACCTGAAGGTTTTTTCTCCATTTGAAAAATATTTAGTATATTAAAAAAAAAAAATTAAACAATACATTTTCTTCAAAATGCAAAAATAACACTTTCTGCCCTGCAGCGGGTAAATATTAAGATAAAAATATGCCGCTTTTGCTGGGATATAGTACTTTTTCTGGGCATTCCGAAAACATGCACAACTAATAATTGACTATTTTTGATTTATGATGTTCTTGAAAAGAGTGAGCGATATGTGAATATAATTCAGAATTTGGACCTTATACACAAATTAAACGAGTTTCTGCTTAATAAAAGCCTCCCTCATCTCACCATAGATGTCTCTAGTGAAGTCAAGCACTGTGTTTCGAGTTTGATCAATGTATCTTGGAGTTTCAAGAATTTGAGTAGCATGGTTGTCAATCATGGTTAGAATTAGTGAACTTCCATATTCTTCTTCATCTATATTGAGATGTCAAAAAATAATATTCCTCATTTAATCTCATTAGCACTGTAAGGAATCTATTAACTACTTTAAATAAAAATATGCCTTATTAATATTTTTAAGGGTCCACTGCTAGATTTTTGCTGTAAGAATCCATGGGCATAGTCAGTTTGGGAACACTATGGTTAAGCTAATAAAATAGATACACAATATTTTTTTAGGTATTGACGAATTGGATAATCTGAGTTTATTTAATATGGGAAACTTTGTATCATGCGAATGTGAAATGATATTAGCCGCCATGTACACTCAGATTATTGAGCACTGTAGAAAAACTGGTAACTGTTTTACTAGGTATATATATATTGAAATATATTTCTATCATGATAAAACCAAGTAAATATGCTGTAAATCTAATTTACAGACGAGGTTCACAAACTTCTAGAGGCGTACATAGAATATGCTGAATTAAAAATTAACGAAGAAAATATTCAAGAAGCGATGGTCGTATTATGCCAAGTAGATGAATTTGTCAATGTAAGAAACTTGACGTATTTTTGCATAGTAGTTCTTTTTAAAAAGATTGACAATCCCCTCATTGTTTTTTTTTCTATGAAAGGTATGCTTGTATTTGATTTGTTGCAGAGTCCGAAATTTCATTTGCCAGAAAACAATAAGCGATTTTCAGCTTGGCAAAAGAACTTCGTGTTTGGTAGAATAGCTTCCATAAGAGGAAGAGCCCTGCTGGAGTATAGAGACTTGCAGGAGGCGTATATATATTTACTCAAAGCCATGACATTATTTGGATGTCCTTTTCCAACTTCAAGGTAGTAGCGACGCATTTAAAAGAGCTTGATTGTAGTTATATGAAGTTGGATAATCAGTCCTGCTCTCCAAATTCATAGATATACTAATGTGCAATGGCAAGCCGCAAGTTAAAAACAGTAGATTTGAGATAAACGAGTTTAAAGTTAACTTAAAATTATGCTTTTTCCCAACACTTGTATCAAATTAATACAATTTTGCGGCTATTTGGATATTGAATATCTCGGTAAAGGAAATAGATGGAGCAAAATCTATGATTGTATGTGATACAGGCTAGTTATAAGAATGCTTTGAGCCGTGTTACGCTAAACAGCTGCAACTAGAATTACGGCTAGTTGCCTTCACACATTAGTATAGCACTGGAATGTGTGTGATGGGATGGAGATATTATAAGTGAACTACATATGACTCAAGGTAAAAGACATGTTTCCAAATGGGAAGAGTAATGGAGGAAAAGGAGAATGACATCAATAGCTAGGGCACTTGTACTATCTTGTGTGTAAGCCGAATACTGTTAATATATGCAAGTCCTTTGAGATTTTTTAAAATAACAGATAAAAATTAAAAAAAAGGCCATTGCTGCATAACCAAGTAATTCTGTCTCGATTTTGAGGCGCAGTCTGATGATTATTCTCTTAACAATAACATAAAATGCAGGGTGATTTTTACCAGTAACCATATTGTATGTAGACAAGACATAATGAACCAAGATTGGTAGATAAATTGTAGCAATCTATCACCTGTGTGAATGGTGCTTTAGAGAGTTAATTTTTTTTCAGAAACAAAATTAAATTAAGATTGTTCTTTGAAAAATCAAAGCAAAAGCTGGCCCTTGAAATGTTTTCCGAATTGTATATTGGAAAAGTGACCGGCATAGAAGGGACCTTCATGGACCAAGTGGCTCAAAACTTGACCTATTTGTTTACCTACTTTATGGTACCCTTAATTCTTTGCTTTAACTCTGTATGTTGAAAATAGGCACTATTATTTGTGAAAATGCAGAATTATTGCAGAACATCGAGGATTTTGAGGCGGCTTACTTGGCGGCTGTGTGGTCCTTGAATTGTGCTTTAAAGTTGAATAGAAACTTTGTACTGCTCTGTATCGTTAATGGAAATATGTTAACAATTGGAAAACGGTATAATGAGGTAATTCAACCATTTAACCACAAACGTATTAAAAGATTTATCCTTTCCTTTACAATCTATGTACCCATAAATCATTAAAACCCCGGTCAACGTGGGAGATATGTTCTAATAAGTTTAAGCGCTAGGCAAAACAGCATCAAACAAGGTCATTTGGACACTAAACACTAAAAAAACCCCTGCAAAAAGTTCTTTGTCACTGCTTTATATACCAATAAAAAAATATATATCAACTGCTTTGCGGGTTTTAATCCAGTAATTGTGTATAAAGATCAATCACTAAAAATGTTATATTTTTATGCTAATATATTTTATTTTATTTTATTTTTATATTTTTATGCCCAATGGTGCAAAGGGCATTATATCGTGTAGACAAAGTGTTTCCTCGATTGCCATTCACATGAAGGCAATGTAATCAGTCATGAGCGTCAGGTACTTAAATAAATATTGCAGTGAAAAATCACTGATATTTATTGAAACCCTTATCTCAGAATATCAAAAATTATTTTGAAATATGTTATAAAAATAGCCAATAATTTTTTTGGATTTGTTTTCATAAAGATGAACCTGTGTCGCAAAATTGAAGCTTGCGCTTTGAGAATGTGTTCTAATGTAACCCAGTTGCTAGATGTCACAGAAATCCACGCTATTTCATACTTGTTCACTAGTATATTTCTCTTCAGGTAAGTGGATACAAACATTTATTGAATGGTGATTAGTAATCCTGACCGGTTCTCAGCTACTCTTGATGGTATTGTTGACAGAATCGGGCACGTAAACACAGAAAGTGGCATGGAAATAGGATACAAAGTCCTCAAGACCCTGAATAACTCCAAGGCGAGGTACAACAAAGCGCAAGTGCTCATTGGACTAGGGGGGGTCCTGTCTAGCAAGAAGATGTTTGGTGCAGCCATGGAGATCTTTCAAAGATTGAAAGATGAAGAAAATGACCACGACGTAATAAGTATGTTTCTAAAACCTGCTACATACTGAGAAGTCTTTTCAAGAAACTAAACCTGAATAAATTATAGCAATACCCCACTGCTGGAATCACAGTGAGAAAAATAACGTAGTGTTAATTAATAATGTAGTGAAGATAGCTTTCACTCTGGGCACTCTCAAGTTTTTTGTCAAGTGCATGCCGCCAAATCAATGCATATTTTTAAGAATACATAATTTAAATTTATTTAAAACAAAAATTATTTACCTTAAATTATATGCAAACACAGCAGGACCTCTATAATACGAACCCCCGCTTATCCGAACACCTCTGTTGTAATCTGTATGCCCACTCATGCCCAGAATGGGCTAACCAAGTGGATATTCCTGTGCAAGAGAATATGCTTTTATGTAAATTGCGAAATAAAGCTTTTTACTTGCCATTAAATAAATCTCGACCAACTGTAATATTATATTTCTTTAAAAAAGTTGAATAAATACATTCAAAATTTTACAACACATATTTGTTTTAGTTAATAAAAATACCCTACAGGTTCTCTGTACTGTAATCCGAGCGCTCCACTAGTTCGATCAGAGGGTAAATTTTTGGCTCACGGATTATAGAGGTCCTGCTGTACATTTATTTAGTATGCAAGGCACTATGATGAAATGCATAAAGTATTTAATAGTTAATAAAATAAAATGGTACTTATTTAAGATAAAACTTGGTACTATGCAAAGACATTGGATCTACATTTAGATACTGGATATACTATAGAGACATACACTTCATGTTGCAAGTTTTATTTGGAGTGCGGGGAGAATATAATCAACAGCAAGGATCCTATGGCGGGATGGCATTTCATTGTTAACTTGTGGGTGCGGTAAGACAATACAATTTAATTTATCAACTAGACATTTCCACTTTTTTATTTCTCATGTATTATATGCATATGGTAAGATAACAGTCTGCCTCCGTAGTGTAATAGTCAGCACGCTAGGCTACCATGCTGGAGGTCTCGGGTTCGATTCCCAAGAGGGTCAAAATAAATATTAGTGATTTTTCAGTCAAATATTTATATAATATGACCCTGGACTGGTACTTGAAGCGTAAGGCTAATCACCTTTCCTTCGTGTATTTAACGATCAAGATAACACTGCTTCTATATGATGCAGTGACCTGTGCACTATTGGGTGCGGATAAGGGTTAGAAGAAGAAGGAAGATAACATAGTTTAATAAAATCATGCAAAATTGTTGCTAATATAGGCACTGTTTTCATATCGCTCACTCCTTTCAAGAACGTCATAAATCAAAAAACTTGATTTTTCAGGAGAACGTTATTAAAGTTTAAAAATATTATGCAATATATTAAAAATAAATATCAAGCCACTTATTGAACTTTTTAGTACAACAGATCTTTTTAGGAAAAACCTGTATGTTTTTTCTCCATTTAAAAAATAACTAGTTTATTTTTCTTTTTAATTAAATAATACCTTTTCTACAAAATGCAAAACCAATACTTTCTGCCTTGTAGCGGACAAATATTAAGTTAAAATATGCCGCTTTTGCTGGGATATAGTACATTTTCTGGGCATTCCGAAAACATGCACAACTGAAAATTGACTATTTTTGATTTATGACGTTCTTGAAAGGAGTGAGCGATATTACTAATATAGGCAATGTTTTAATTTTTGTATGTATATGTAATGCATTTTAAAGTGAATATTGTATTTTTTAAGGGCTATGCGTACTCGGCAATGGGACACGACGGCCATGTGGTTTGAGAAGGCCCGCAAATACGACCAGATTTTATTTAGCGAAAATGTTTACATCACCACTGCATTACGATATTTTGAAGGACTCATGCTCTCTCTTGTATCGGAGATGGATAGTAAAAATGAATTTGAATATTCGATATTGTTGAAATTGCTGAAAAAGGTCTACAAGAAAATTAAACAAATATGCAGTCAAAATAAAATCTGCGCGCCAAGGTAAGGGGTGATCTGATACAGCGGACTCTCGATTTAGTGGGATCAAATCAACAAGAAGGCTGATTAACAGGGATGCTTTGTATTTCGAAAATGAAAACTGGCTTAGATTTTTTTTATATTTAAATGATAATTAAACACGAGTGCTTTAAGTTTTAATGCCATGTTATTTTTTAAATAATGAATTTAGTAAACATTCACGTTATTTAATCAAGAGTCTAGTAAATATTTTTTTCTTATAATATTTATGTAATGAATAGTAACTGAAGAGCAGGATGATACCTTTCCTTCATTTAATTTACAATCAAGATATCACTACATCTTTGTCAGTGCCCTATGCACCATTTTGTGCAAATAACGGTTAGGAGAAGATTTTGATGTTTGTGTGTATATAACTGATAATTATTTTCATGGCTATGAGTTTCATTATTTTTGTTGGAGATCTTCTTGATTTTACAAGAATTATATGCTGCTACAGTACGGCTGTCCAAATTTAAAACACAGTAAGGGACATTTTTTTTGTAATAGGTTTTTTTTGCATTTTTGGACTAAGTAGAGTCTAATTGGACAGCCGAGTAGTTTCAATGTGTTTTTCGAATTATTTCTATTTTTTTTGTGAGCAAAAATGATTTTTTTGCTACTTCCAACCACTGGGTATCATATTCACTTCATCAGCGTCAATTTTAGAGTGTGGATTTTTTCAAATTAATACCAATCAAAAGGTCAGCGAAGTTAATTAAGCTAAATGTCACGGTAAACTTGTAATTGCTGACTCAGAATACAGCAGTTAGACCAAATGATCATTCAATTAGTATGAAAAGTTTATATAAATTATTACAATGAAAGTAATAGAAAAATGGTCAGCTCGCTCCGCTACCGTTCTGGAGGTCCCGGGTTCAATTCCCAGGGGGGTTAAATAAATATAAGTTATTTTTTTCACTCTAATATTTATTCAATATTACCTTGGACTGGTACCTGAAGCGCAAGGTTAATCACCTTTGCATCTTGTATTTTTTGTTTTAACATGCTATTTTTTGTTTTAATGTCTTGTTTAACGATAATGATTTAGTGCCCTATGCACCATAGGGTCCGAATAGGGTTAGAAGAAGAAGAAGAATAGACAAAACAAATGTAGTAATTTAATTTATACTGATGTTAAGAACTGTATTACCTATGAATGCGATTTGAAATATTTATTTTTTTACATTAAATGTGAAAAAAGAATTGCCTGTGGAATGTGTAATTAATTTGAATATTACAGATACAGCTTTCTCAGAGCATATTATCATCTATTAATTAACCGTGACAATATTAAAGTACGGAAATATTTGGATAAAAGCCGCGCTCTGGCTCAAGAAGAAGGAATTAACATTGCCATAGACTGGTGTGACCATGCTGACAAGGTGACAGTACACGACTATATTAATCATAAAACAAACCATTCTAAATAAATTGGAATAATATATTAGCCTTAGATATTTAGTTTTGGGTTAGCTTAAAATATTATTAGTCTTATATTATGGTCAAAGTTACGCTGGTTAGTATTTTGAGAGAATTTTTAAGTAGGTAGCAATGGAGCATCGCATGATTTTTCACTCCATCCGTTTGATAACTAAGCCAATAAACTTTGCTTGAGTAGGTACTGGAGTGCTGTGGAAATAGTAAATTTTATTTAAATATGGTTGTTCAGTGTTGCCATTAAATGGAGCCGAAATGGACAAACATGTTACCTACCATACTAGAAATAGAGAGAGAGAAGCTTGATGGAAAGGAATAGATCCCCTGGATAATTGTCATCCACATAAATACATTTTTGTGTTCTCAATTTGCCTTCACTTTTATCCTGAATTAGCGTATTCTATTTGAGAATGGAACTTTATTGTAAACTTCAAATAAAATTACTGGCATTGTCCCCGCTAAAGTACTTGAGTAGTTATGTACTGGAGCGCAGTGGTTATGTCGTAGTTGTGGAAGCACCTGGAGAAATGGCAACACTATTACTGTATACTTTCTTTATAGTTCGTAATCTATGGCACTTTCATACAAAGTCGGATAAATAAGTATATGAGTTTTATGGGCTGGTTGATAATACAAGACTACATAATTGTTATATTGCTTGTAGGCTTGGAGTAACAAACTGAGTCCATTGGAGATGAACCATTGGATAGTTCACAGTGAAGATGGCAATGAAATCTTGTTTAACAGAACAGAGGAGAATTCAAATAAATTTATTCCATTTACATACCCGCTTCCCATACATTGGTTCAAGTAAAATGTATATTTATTGTAAAAAGAATGAGGAATATTTTGATATACTATATCACCATTCATAGTTTTGTCTTTAAATATATGCATGTATAATATTAGTTATATTTTATTGATTGAATAAATAATGTTTTGTTAATAAATAATTAAAATATAAAAATTTCAACTCATTATTGTAATTTAAGGGGTTTAAAAACATTATAAAGTATCTATCCATGTAATGACATAATTATTTTTAAAAAAGTAACTGGCAGACTGCTATGTGATTTTTATAAAAATGGAGACAACACACAGCTGATGAATGAATTTTGAAATTATTTGAATATTACTATATATATTTACAATTTTTGGTTAAACAATTTTGCACAATTCTATTTATAGATTTATATTTTAATGTTTACATTAAAATATTATTTAAATACATGCAAAGCTACAAATAATAAATTCTTTAATATCTAAGGATATCTGTATTACGTAAGAGGTGAAGTATTTAGTTTTTTTGGTGGCTGTTGGAGTTTTTCCCCACTTAGTACGGGGTGGGTTAAAAATTTATCAAAATTACCGCAGGATAATACCTTGACTATAAAAAAAACTCAATATGTTTAAATAAGAATATCTTTATTTTAATTTAATAAAAAAAAATTACATCTTTTCATTTTTAAGTACAATACATTATATAATATTTAGTTAATCGAAGTCAATGCTAAAATGGTGTATAATTTTAGTAAATAACAATACATCTTTTATATAAAGTATGTAAAAAGAACAAGCATGAGACAGAATTATTGCTAATATCTAGTTTGTACAACATTTTTTATTTCTGTACAAGAAAATATTACAAAACATTTTTAAAATGGCTGGGAAAATGTACAAATGTAAAATAATAATGACACCACAACAAAAATGAAATTTTATACAAAGAACATTTTATGGAATGTTAAGATATGAATTGATGTAATATAATTTCATAATATAGGATGGTAAAAAAGTATAGAATACCTATTCTCATTTCAAACGTTCCCTGAGTAGGTAT
The DNA here is from genome assembly GCF_059751285.1 of Brachycentrus maculatus. NCBI lineage: Eukaryota > Metazoa > Arthropoda > Insecta > Trichoptera > Brachycentridae > Brachycentrus > Brachycentrus maculatus. Next base: position 274,446 of record NW_028281061.1, on the reverse strand, counting down.
TTTGCATTTTTTTATCACACCTTAATTTACTTGTAAAACAGACACCAACAAATTATTTAATAAATATTTAAAGTCAATTTAAAACTTTGTATGTACATTTCTGTCCGCCTCCGTAGCACACTCGGCTACCGTTCTGGAGGTCCCGGGTTCGATTCCCAAGGGGGGTAAAATAAATATAAGTGATTTTTTCACTGTAATATTTATTCAATATTACCATGGACTGGTACTTGAAACGGAGGGCTGATCACCCTTCCTTCATGTGTAAACGATCAAGATAACACTGCGTTTATATGACACAGTGCCCTATGCACCATTGGGGTGCGGATAAGAGTTTTATTATTATTTATTATTATGTACATTTCTAGCACATTGATTTCAAAGATGAGTTCAACTATTATTAAGTTGATATAAAAGTATGTAGCGAGATGTTGAGCAGTAGTAAATGAGATATTTAAGCTAGGTATTTACACTAGCGAAAAAATAGCGCTTGAAAGACTTTTAGAATCCAGCCCTTCACTGTGTGTTGTTAATATGAGAAACGAAATTGAGATTATTAAAACAAACTGTTTCTTCAGATCACAAAGCAACTGGCCAAAAATAATGATGTGACGATTGAAGTTCTGCAATTCTTTTCAACTGAGACTATTAATCACAAATAAATATTGACAATCTTTATTAAACATCCTTGGCCCCCATAAATTATGGTATTAAAAATGTGTCTAGTGACTAGAAATTTAAAATTTCCATGTTAAATCTATGGTTGAGCAATTTTATCCCAATTTTTTTTTATGGCGTTATTATAGGCGTTTTTTGTTAAAACAGTTTTAAAATGTCACGTTTTTGTATGATATATCGCTCACTCCTTTCAAGAACGTCATAAATCAAAAAACTTGATTTTTCAGGAGAACGTTTTTAAAGATTAAAAATATATTACAATGTATTAAAAATAAATATCAAGCCACTTATTAAACTTTTTACTGTGCAACAAATCTTTTTAGGTAAAACCTGAATGTTTTTTCTCCATTTGAAAAATATTTATTATATTTAAAATAATAATTAAACAATACCTTTTCTTCAAAATGCAAAAACAACACTTTCTGCCTTGTGGCGGGTAAATATTAAGTTAAAAATATGCCTCTTTTGCTGGGATATAGTACATTTTCTGGGCATCCCGAAAATACGCACAACTGAAAATTGACGATTTTTGATTTATGACGTTCTTGAAAGGAGTGAGCGATATAGTCAGAGATATAAGTCAGTAACATAATATACATTAAATATAATAAATCAAATCCATCCTATTTAAAATATATATATATTTAATGGAAGTTTCTTAAAGAAGTGATTATTTACATTTTTATAATACCAGACAGATATTCCTGTCAAATTATCAATCCTTGTCAATTGGGATAAGAACAATCATAAATGTCCAATAAGAATGGCGCAAGTTCAAAAATTCTATTAACATCTAATTTTAGAATAAAATAATAACAGATCAAAAAAATACAACAAAGATTAGGAAAACAAACAAAAAATACTGTTTAGATTCATGCAAAATAAAATGGTGAACAGCTATGTTGACATAGAGTCCGACCAACAGTCAGATCTCTAAAAATATACTTAACTTAAAGATTTCTAGTTTTTACACCTAATAATAAATATCAGTGCATTTGAAATCTATTTCGTATATTAAAAGCATTGTTAATTTTGTGGTATGGTAATGTAACACTCTCCTTATCATTCATCATTCACATTGTGTAATACCTCTTTAAAACACATTACTTTGTGACTATTGGTTTCGGAATAATCATTCCATCATCAGGTCAAATGTAGATTAAAATGAAATTGTTATGCTTATACAAAAAAAAATTTTTTGAAACAGAGAAAGAAGATTGTAATTCTTTGTCTTCTTTCTCTCTTTCAAAATTTCATTTATGTATAAATGTCAGACCATAATAATTTAATTTTAATCTACATTTGACCTGATGATGGAATGATTATTCCGATCCCTTGTCACAAAGTAGTGTTTTTTTTAAAAGTGGTATTACACAAAGTGAACAATGAATGATAAGGACAGTGTAATTTGAAATCTGACTGCTGTTTGGGTTGTCTTTATGATAAATTTTTTATCATCAAATATATATACATTGTTCACAATTGAATATAAAAACTTTTTGTTGTAAATTTGACTATATTAATTGGTTTGTCATGCTTTTACAGTGGAACCTCGCTAATTTTTTGCAGACTGATCACCTTGCCTTAATGTGTAATTAACCAAGATAACACTGCGTCGATACGATGCAGTGGACCATTGGGTGCAGATAACCCTTAGATTGAAATAATAGAAAAAAAACAATATAAGGTTTTAAAGTAAATAATCATGAGCATCGTTAAAATAATATTTTCAATTGGAATATCAAATAAATAAATAAATAAAAATACTAACTAATATTGTGAATTAGTTTTGATAATCTTCAAGTATTACTTTTGCCAAAACAAATAAATGTTATATTAAACATAATATTGTGAAGTTGGTACAGTAAATAATTTGTACCAATGCTTCAAGAAACTATGTGAAGAAGTCAACAGATGTCACTAAAAGTCCTTTTTTAAAAATAAATGACAGTGATGAGATTATAAACACAAATACATCAATATTGTTTGGACAATAAGGTTTGTCCATACTGCTTGAGAGGTTAGGTTCCTAATGATATTCCCCTTATGTCCTTCACCTTTTGCTAATTCCATTCCCAAATTATAATAATTTAAAGTAAAATATTAGTAAACATTTGTTGATTTTATACACTGAATGCCAGATTATATGAATAGTAAATAATCATTGAGGGGTCTGGAATGCCTTAATCTAGCATAGGTACATTATTTTCTTACTGAGAAATTTATTCAGTATTTGTGCATTGAACAGTCTTTGAAAATTAGTCTCACACAAATAGCGGAGCTCCACTGTAATTTCACCAGAAAAAATCTTTCCTATGCAAATACTTAAACTAATCATACTTTACAATTTGCACTTAATACCTATACATTTTCAATAGCAGCTACTTGCATACACATAAAAAATATTTACCTAATACTTTATAGAAAATATTAAATTTGATTTCATCACAATGGTTTTCCTCAAAGATACGTCAATTTAGCAATGTGATTGCACGATGCACACGTATGTACGCATGTATATATCAGGGTAAATTATTATTTAAGCTTGAAGTAGAAACTCTTTCACACATTTTGGCAGAGGGAGAGATTTCACTGACTGGATTTCAACATATTGAAGTATTGCATCGCGGCACACATTCTGTAGCGTTTTCACTGTAAAACAAAACATACATTCAATTAGATTATTTATTCAAAAGTTGCGACAAATGATTTATTTCATAAGAATTAATCGCATATCAAAAAATGTATGTATAATTATTAGTATTTCTTCTTCTTTTTCTTGTATTATTATTAAAAATAGGTATCAAATAGTGGCAGAGTGGGTCTGAACTTGAAACTCTGACTCAAGAGTCTGGGATACTAAGCACGGCACCGCAACCCGACACTTTATTAAGATAGTGCGTGTTAGTAGAATAGAGTCAAGTTGTTTGATTTTTAAAAATTTTTCTAAATAAATAATTTGTACACATGCAATGAAGTTGACTGGAATCTTCAAAATATCTCGCATCAATAGCACCAAGAAATTAAATTGATAAACAAAATAAAATAGCTTACCTCCGTATAGTTGGACAATTTTGACTTGTTTTGTGGTCCCGTAGACATCCACGACCGCGTGCAGGGGACCTCTCTTGTAGGGAATATCTTTGGTGCACGGCCCCTGGTCTTCACCATTGATAATGAAATGCATCTCCGCAAGATCATTCTCATCCCCGTTTTGTTTTCGCAGGGGAACGAAAAATACGCCGATTCTACTGCCGGCGTCAGTAGGCAGTATGTCCTGAGGCATGCCGCTCTGAGTGGGCGGCTTCAAGACCATCCGGGATATATATCCCCGCGGGGTGCGCACTGCGTGCCCATCGCCCAACACGGACTGCTGGGCGCTACTCTCCACTCGCTGCGAGTTTCCCTGGTTCACTAACTCGATAACGTTATTCTGCGTCTTGGATATCGGGAATATCCAGGACGTCCCCATGTTCGCTAGATCCGGAAGGGCGTACTGCGGAAGGCCGCGGTTTCCTATCGCGGCTGTTTGCGGATCCAACAGCGTCAGTCCCAGTCTCATATAGCCGCTCCATCCTCGCTCGTTCATTTCAATTTCAACCAGAAATATTTCCCCCGGCAATAACGGTTTTTCGCTAAATGTCAGAGCATTAGCAAAACTAGCTTTTCTGTACGCGACCGTATTATCTTCCCGAAGAATAATGTTTGAGCCGTGAAATGGGTGGAATCTTGATAACATTTTAAATATTTGCTATTTACGGGATAAACTAATTAAAAATAATAATTTTCGAAAAGGTCCACTTGTTAATTCCATGATAATAAGCAAATTGACGACATGATCAGAGATTTAATAATCGAACCAGCGGATGACATTCCGACTGTAAATATTTTTGACTTTTTGTAATTTCTTTGAATTTGTCTATGATTTTTTTCCATAGACAATAATTACTCACCATAGACGTGTATAGAAGTGAGTGTTTTTTTTTTAATGATGGAAACATTTTTTTAAAATTTCAGTCATGACGTAACGTAACCATAGATGTAATGAGAATTTATTATAACCTAGTTTGTTGACCGGAGGCTGTTTTATTTGAAAAAGCAAAACAAAAAGTTTTTTCAATTCTAGAATCTAATAGCATCACCTTACCATGAGATTGGGAGCTACTTTACTATATGTGTCGCGAAGACGACAGAGAGAAGATTGCGTACCTTTTGAAGAAATTTTACCTCTTCGATTAAGGGACAGAGTATCAGGTAAACAGAATAAAACTAGTAAAGTAGCCTGTATTGAGGAAATGGCCATGATGCTCGCGTGCTTCAAAGCAAATGATTTTAACCAGGAACCTTGCTCTAAAGAGATAAGCGGCTTTCAAAAATGTTTCACAGACAGTCAAGCTGAAAAACGCTTAAAAGAAGAACAAGATAAGAAAGGTATAATTGTTCCAGGAGAAAGGCAAATGAATTTTAGAAAAATAAACCAAATATTAAGGAAATTTCCTGCCCCGAAACCGAAACTTGACCGGGATTAATAATTTCACAAGCGTAGGTGAGATGTATATAAAGTTGCAAGTAAATTATTTCAAAAGCTTATAAGGGTAACTGATCACAGCATGCAGCAAGACCTGTTGGAATACAGTGTCACTATTTACATCAGCACCTGAATGAATTTGAATGAGAATAATATTAAAACAACTAAGTGTTTCGATTCAGTGAATGTTTATAAAAACAGATTTATGTATTCTATACCTTTAACACATTGACTGCCAAATTATAAAAAAAAAACCCACCACAATTCCTTAATCTCACAACTGTAAACAGACTGCATACAGTCTTCATTTCAATGCAATGCCAAGTGTTAGTTTTTAGAGTAAAACCTCGGCCAACTCCGGTAATTTATCCAGGGGGCCACACAGAAAGTGCATACATTTACATTACATGGCAAACTTGAAGTGTATCCAATTCACAAAATGTAAAATCCAATCCATGATTGGAGTTATACTTAACTCACGCAACTTCTTGACCAAACACAGCGCGAGCTAAATATAACTCATATGGCGTTCAATGTGTTAAAATGTAAGTGTTTGTTTAAAAAAATCAATTTGTAACATAGGTTACTCATATTTATACCAGTATTTTTTTTTCTCTATAGTAAAAATGTTATGTTTTAGAATGTTTTGTAGGAAAGAGCTGTGTTTAAATAAAACAGTAAAATAATTCAATTGTTTTTATTTATTTTAAATACTCTGTTTTATTACAATGTCCTACAAGGTAAACAGTTCTAATTTGAAAACGTTAAATGTTCAGGAGAGATATATAAGTGACTTATTTTTTTATGATATCTCACTGCTAGTTATAAGGAAGCAAACATAAATACCTATGTTTACTTTTAAAAAACTTTAAGTTTACCTTGTATCTGCAAAATTTACATATATTATGAAACAGCACTTTTAATGCATCCTTCCAATAAGTGTTTTGTTTAAACATAAAATAAATAATGCCCTTTTATTTCGAACTTAACATAATGTTAAAAAGAAACGAATACCATCTCAGAGATGACTGTTAGAGTACTACATATATAACAAAAATATACAATTCAATATAAGTAATGTGATAATAATGATTTCATAAAAATATACAATAATTATCAAGAATAAATTTCACTACACATTCCAGGTCTGGTATAGAAAAAAAACTATCTTCACTATGAAGAGAATTATGATAAATGATTTGGTGAATTTAAGATATTTTCAGTAATAAGACTTCAATAAGAAGTTATATAGTGAACAATTTCTATACATCAATATTCATAGAAAAAAGTTCCAAGGATTGGATCACGACTTTGTTACTTTCCAATGCAGCAGAAGACCAGACGAACGTCAAACTCACGGTTGGACACCACCATAGACAAATCACTCGCATTGGCAGTTTAAGACATTGTTTTTTTTATTATTTTAATCTCTATCTCCTGTTATATGACTTTAAATGAGATCTTAAAAGCCAAGAAGAAAAATGAGACAAACAATGAGAATAGAGTGTTATCATGTTAAGAATATTTTCTTCCTTGTTACACCTATATAAACTAATGATGATAGTGACGGAGATAGAATCCGGTGTAATGTTATGAAGTAATATACAAAAGAGTAAGAAATATATATAAAAATGAAAGAGATAAAAAAGCTATTGGATGGGAGGATCATTGGGACAGTTATGAATGTGGTCAGATGATAATAAATTGTATTTTTGGCTGTCAAGTATTAAAAAAAATTGCTTTAGTAAGTAAGTCATTATGTAAACGTTACCTTAAATTTGTAATGCTTGAATTACTATTTTTATTAATTTCATTAACTGATTCAGCAGTCACTTTGTGGTAAAATTTATTCAGTTTTAATTAAAGTTTTACTTAAAACTTAAATCTTAAATTAAAAATACTATTTTTACTATAAAAAAATTACAATAACACATCTCGGTGATGCATTAATATGTGTTTTGTTAAAAAGGAATAATCCGCAAAGCTTCTACTTTTAGAGGCTTGTGTGCAGGTAGGATGGTAAGGAAAGGGAAGGTAAATGTGAAAAAAACATCACAAACACCCAGACAAATTGAAAATAAACATTTTTTGAATTTATTTTGTGATTGGTGGGAACCCACGACTACAATTTCGCAGTCGAGCGTCTACCTACCCCACAGCACCTGTCTGAATGTCTATATTTTTTTCAATGAATAAAAAATTAATATTTGTACCATCTCTGGATACTGTGCGTAAGGAGTTACAACTGTGTTTTGTGTTGTAAAGTTTTTTAAAATTATTTGTAACCTGACAAGAGGTATTATAGGTTATTTAAAAAAGGCATATCCTCATTTGTAATTGTTTGTAAATAAAAACAATAATTAAGAAAGGAAAGAAAAACACATACTATTGTTAGAAACAAAAGTAGTATGTATGTAGTTTACATACATACAGAGGCGTGCATTCTATTTGGGCAGAAAAGCAGTGCCTACCCCGGATTACTCGCGTTCCATATAGAAACACGACCAGTGCCTACTATGCCTTATCTTTACCCAACCCTACTGCCTAGCCTGATTAAAAACTCTGCACGCCACTGCATACATACATACATATTAAGTAATATAAATAATACACATTACTAAATAAAAACATATTAGTGTATGGCTACAAAAATGAAAAGGATTTTTTAAAGTTTAATTGTATTTAAAAAAATATCAAGTGAGTTTGAAAAAAATAAATATTCCACAATAAAAAAGTATTATGTAATATATTACAATAAGTTAGGCTTGCCATAATCTTTAGTTAACTTAACCTAAATGATGACTATAAAAATCACAATAATGAGTCATAGAAATGATTAAATAATAATATAGAAGTCGAAGCATTTGAAGGCATAACAACCTGTCATTGGTTGGTTCAAGTGACCACTTTAAAAACTCTGAAACATTCACCTTTGTATCCATGATTGAACAAACACATTGCTTAAAGTTGTATATACACAGGGCTTTTTTTCCATGTAACGCGGTGGAACGGCGTTCTGGCACCTTTTTTCGATCGATATTTGTTTTTTTAGATTTTCAAAATCAATTAGAGAAACAATGTTTGCGCTAACGTAATTACAATCCATATTTATGTAATTCGTCAAAATGATAAAATATGGTAATGTAATGAACTATTTTTTTTTTAGTAAAAAGCTTGACACAAAGTGAGTTCAGGGACCTTTTTTGTTTAAAAAAAAAACCCTGTATATATAAGCCCTATACATGCATAAATTGCATTTGACAGAATATTTCACATTTCACATAAAAATTGCAGTGCTAATAAAATTTTTACGTAAAGTAATTTGATATGAAACCTTTATTCATGTATGTGAGACTTTTTCCAATTTTTCTTAGGTACCAAAAGATACATGGATTTTTTTTCGGTCCCTATAGATTTTCACACTTCTTTCTTTCCCAATAACTTCTCTGTCTTTGTTAAGATATCATCAAAAATGATGACAAAATTTATTTATTAAAATGATGATAAAATTATTATGTACAAAGATTAAAACACTAAAAATATTGTTAATATATTAACATAAATATGTATTTATAAAAAAAAAACAATATGTGGTGGGATGCCTCATTTGACTGTGTTTCATTTTTAATCTCTCTTTTAATGTCAGGATATGATAAATAAGATATGTTGTAAGAATACTGCGAAACATGATCGAGTAAAAAACATAATCAAAAAGGGTTTTCAAGCATTTCAATGTCAAGCGGTTTGTTGTTGATAGGTAAAATGTATTCAGTTAAGATTAGCGATAGATCTATTGATCCACTGTGGGGCTGCTATTTGATAACACTGAACTCTCTTCACCGTGATCCTTTCTTCATCGGCTGATGATGCAAAGTAGAATCTATTCAGTTCTTCGATAGCTTTGTCTTCCAGCTGGAAACATTTTTCAGAATGATTATTTTAAATAAAATTATTTATTTAGTAATGAAGCCATTCTCGGCATTCTAAATATCTAATATTAAATACAAGAAACAAAAAACCACCAGTGGGTTTAAAAAGATCTACAGTTAAAATTTATTGCACGGTAATTCAACAAAATATAGAAATATAGAAAAGAGCATAAATAAATCTGTTTAAAAATGTATTAAAATACTAACGTGCTAAAAGTAAAGCTATATTAGTGATATTGAAAAATAAAAGTAAAGCTACATAAGTGATAGATATTTAAATATGGAAGTAATGCGATTTTTAGTTTTTAAGTTCACAAGTATTTCAGATATTCAGGAGAGTAATTTGAAATGTAATAACCTGCGTTAGAGCTAAAGGCTTGGCCATCATCCTTGTGAGGTTTTCTTTCTGTTTCCTTTCATCTTCCAGTATATCGGAGAAGGTCAACTTTTCTTCTTTCGGTTTGGCGGTCGGCTGCTGAATTTTTTGCCAAGGGTTCTGGCGAACGGGTTGTTCCGCCACAGGGGACGGAGACTCTCGAACACCATCACCCGCCGACGATTTCCTCATGTTGAGTTTGTCCAACTGCTCCGCGAGAGAGTTGGAGTCTTTGAATTCCAAGGCCAGTTTCTTCCTCTGCTTCTGAGAGAGCTTCGTGTTTACGACCGTAATGTTGAGAGACATCTGAGGGCTGCGGCTTAGTACTTCTTGCGACGGGTACAAGTAATCCGAGTCCGCTTGGGGAGTCGGTGATGACGAAGTTTGGGGAGAACCGAAGCTGTTATTTCTGGATATGGGACTCTGAGCTGGCGGGCTACTCGCTGACAAACTTCTATCGTAGATATTGTCTTTTTTAACGAGTTTAGTAAAGGACTCGGGGTAATTTTCGAGAACGCTAGAGTTTTCTTTAACCGCAGTGACCACTTTGAGTCGGGCCTCGACAACTTTCAACTGCTTCTTCAGGGTTGTATTCACTTTCACCCAACCGCTTCCTGTCTTATCTTTTGGATTATCTTCCGTGTTGGATATTTTCCTTAGAGAGAGAGTGACATCTTCACATTTCTCGTGAGACAAGTCTAGAGAGGCGATGGAGCTGGTAGACTCGTTTCGTTTCCTAGCTTTTTCGCTTTCCGAGAAGCTGATATTTCTGACTTTACTCTTTTTCTTTCCGCTGCCGACTGCGATGTCCTTTTTGACTTCGTCCGAAACTTCTTCTTCAAAGTTTTCTTCTAGATTAACAGGGTAATTTGCGGCACATAAATCGATGACCTCATCGCTCGGAGCTTCGGAAAACGGCGTAATGATTCTGCTACACATGGCCGGGTTCATTACGCCGTAATATTCATTCAACTGTTTTAACAGTTCTGGGGAGGTCGTTTCCAAAGCTTTGCTCTCTAGCAAACTTGGGAGGTTTAGGGAAATATATTCCATACAACACTTTTTGAGCTGCGGACAGTTACAGGTATCCGCTAGTTGTAACATTTCCGAAACATTCTTTAAAGTTAGCAGAGAAGAAAATGTGACTTCGCACATTTCTCTGAGACGTGTTACGAACAGTTGATCAGAGACGACTAGGATATTGCACAGGAATTCGAGGTCATCGGATTTCTTGATTTCCGGACATTCATCAGTGTAGAGGAAGTTGATAATAGGTTCGAGTATGGAACTGTGAATTGGAAGGGTGATGGTCGCGTTCTTGGAGCTCTCCGTCCAGCTGTGAGCGAACATGCCGTTGAAGTACTCCAGCCTCGCAGCCAGAACACACCGATGCGCTTCTATATAGTACTTATCCGAGCACTTGATACTGGTATCCCACAACTCGGGCATATTATTCCGATTGAAACCAAATTTGGGAACTTTGGGTTTCTTTTCATCGTGTTTTATCACTACGCAACCGTTGGAGTAGTAGTATCTCGCTAAGATCTTGTATAAAGAAGTGACTTGTAACTTTTTGGCAGCGTCTTGTAGTAATCTGACCGGATCATATAAATTATTTGTCGTGTTGCCGTCCTCCACTTTAGATTTATTTTGTTTATTTTTCTTGTTTACTTTCTTGCTTTTATCCTTTTTGTTATATACTTCAAATGCTGCAGAGAAAAGACAAGAAAAAACTAACATTATTATAATTCTCATTTAAGGTTTATTATGCTACTCTGTCAATACCATTGTTGCAAAATTTTTATTATTATCCACCCTTAGTCAAAAATATGTTATTGTTAATCAGAGAGGGATATTTCATATCGACGTGCCCTACGTAAAGTGCTCTAACTAAATTTTTGTCAATTTTGAGATATTTGGTGTATGTTATCAACTTACCGTTATCTACAAATATAAAAAAAACAAAAAGAAAATATAAAATAAATTACGCCTAGTTTTCAGGCGTATAAGACGCTATCTACATCGAATTTTCGAAATGAACTGAACTTCTAAAACGCTAACTACTTAATTTTGACAAAGCATAAAGTTTTAAAACGATTTAATACATTATTTTATCGTGTTTTTGAATGTATAATACTAAGTTAGAATTTCAGATAAAACCGTTGATTAATAAAAAAAATATGTTGAAAAAATCTTCAAAGCACTCTCCTGTAAAGTAACAGATAGAGTACTTTACGTAAGGGCCGTCGATATATTCGATAATCAAAAATAAACTCTCAATCATTCTTTTCCATTTAAGACCACTTTCGATTTGCAAAAAAAATGTTCAGGTAACCTGCTCCCGCTCTCTACCAACAGTATATAAAAGACAATTTTGAGCGTTTCCCGCAAACAATATTAAAAAAAGAATTCCATACCAGAAATAACAGCACCGTTGGCAACATCATCTTTGTCAGCACTGTCTTGTGGGTCATCGTCCTTGGGCACGCTGGTCTCACGTTGGATGACTATTTTGCAGGGACCAGCAGTCAGCAGGTCGCAGGAGCCGGTGTAGAGGTACAGGAGCACCTGTTTGAGTATGGTCGGGTGGACGTTGTCCACGTGGATGACCGGCTTGTCGGGCCTGTCTGTAATGCCATCGGTGTCCATGTCGGATTGCTGGACGCCGCACAACTTGGCGAAGTGCTCGCTCCCGGATGATATTATGAATTTGTGGGCGGGAAAAATATGATTATTCACCTGCAAGAAATATGAACTTTATTTTCATGTAAATAAAATAAATAATAAGAAATCGTCATCTGAATGTGGAACTATCAGTCGCATATAAATAATTTCTGTTTTTATTCACACATATTGTGTTCTTTGAAAATACTCTCCGCATCCGTAGTGTAATGGTCAATGTAGTAGTGCAATAGTGCAATAGTGTAATAGTGCAATGGTCAGCAGGTCGGCTACCGTTCTGGAGGTCCCGGGTTCGATTCCCAGGGGGAGTCAAATAAATATAAGTGATTCTTTCACTGTAATATTTATTCAATATTACCCTGGACTGGTACCCGAAGCGGAGGGCTGATCACTTTTCCTTCATGTGTAAACGATCAAGATAACACTGCGTTTATATGAAGCAGTGCCTTATGCACCATTGGGGTGCGGATAAGGGTTTTATTATTATTATTAAAATACTCTACTAATGTTACTAAAAAAGAAGGTACCTGAAGTGCAGGGCTGATAACCTTTACCTCATTCAAATACATGCCACCGATAACTCCATAACGCTAAAATACTATGTGGTACCCTTTGCACCATTACATAAGGTTAAAGGTTAGACGAATTTTATTCTTTATGCTACTGATTTTGTTACGCGGAAAGTACTTAACTGAAATGAACAGCTTTTCAAATATTATGAATAAGAATAGCGCTCTTGAAGTAATTTTTTACAAAAATGGCACTAAATAAATTTTCCAATAAATATATTAAAAATAAAATACTATCAAAAGATGCTGAGAACTGGATTTCGAAAGTTTAATTGTCTTCTCTGTAAAATATGCAGTTAGGATAGTTCTGTATTCAGGTGATCATTTCAGGTGATTCAGAGGTTTCCCTGGTTTTTGAGTATGACAAGTAAAATATTTAGCATCTTTAACAATGTAAAGATAATCAGTTTATCAATAATTATGTAAAAAAAAATAATAAACGAAATTACATTTTCTGAGATTGTTGTAGCCGATCAAATGCTGAAACAGTTTTTTAGGTCATTATGTATCATGACAGTCGAAATTGATAAAATGCATTCCAATATATCAGCAAGAAGTGCTAGCGACACATGGCATAGTAAACCGGAAAATGGTATTAGTAGAATAAACAGTTACTGTGAAACATTTTCATAAACTGTGTTAGCCTGTTTTGAGACTATAACATTACCTTTATAATGACATCGTGAACCATATCATATTCGTTTGCATCCTCCAATAGTGCTGCCATATCAGATATTAGTTGTGAAGACGTTACTTGCGGCAAGTCCAGTAATCCACAGTTTGGAGATACCTGAAAACAAACGATATTCAAATTTGTGCTCTGAAATGAGATGCAATGACTTGAACAAATTATGAATATCTGTGGACCTGGGTAAACCTATCTACGGTGCCAAGTATTACACTTGGATATCCCTGAATATGACAAGGTTCTTGTCGAAACCAGTTGGAGAAAAGTACCAAAAATTAAAGTGGTTAAAAACAAAGTTTTATTATATATTTTATAAAATGTGCCACAATTTTGAAATTATTTTGCCTAATGGGGAAAGCCAACTATCAAATCGATATTTTTTGAATCAGTAAAACATAGAAAAAGAAGAAAAATCAGTTTTTCCAATTTTTGCTTATTGTCGTTGAAAGTGAATATCTGTTGTAATTACATCTTACTCAATAAGAGAACAGAAAAATGAATCATATTATATACATACTTAATTCCCCTACCGCCTATCCATACTCAAGTGGTGCATAGGGTGTTAAATCGATCATAATTATACGAACGGGAGGTCAGGATCAGTTGATCACGCATATTCAACAGAACTGTTGAATATGTGTGATGGGATGCAGATAACGTAACAAAGTAATCAATATTATTTTTTGACATCTCATCAAAGATGAAAAAGAATATGGAAGTCTGGGCATTTACGGGGCTGACAACCGTCATAGGCTGGCTTAAGTTTAATCACTTTACACACGTGTAACATTCTTCCATATTCTTCTTCATCTTTGATGAGATGTCAAAAAATAATATGAAAATAACTCCTGTAATTGGAGATAATCCAGATTTTGTGAACAAGTATTTGGACACACTGAAAATGTTGTAAGTAATCAATATGTTTACAACGTTTCGAGTGTGTCCAAATAAATACTTGTTCTCAAATCCGGATTATCTCCACATAGGAGTTATTTTTTACATTTTTTGAAATCTTAACAAAGATGAAGAAGAATATGGAAGTCTGGCATTTAGTAGTTGAGATGTCAAAAATTTAATTAAAAAATATATAAAAAAAAAATACTATTATACCATTAATTATATAAAACATTAAACCATGAGTGTAAGTCCCTCTCCAAGCACAAGAGCTCAGTCTCTTTTTTGGAGAGGCACAGCGAATCTAAAACTAAAAGTTTGCCATATCGTTCACTCCTTTCAAGAACGTCATAAATAAAAATACTTGATTTTTCAGGAGAACGCTTTTAAAGTTTAAAAATATAACACAATGTATTAAAAATAAATATAAACTTATTGAACTTTTTAAAGTGCAACAGATCTTTTTAGGTAAAACCTGAAGGTTTTTTCTGCATTTGAAAAATATTTAGGATATTCAAAAAAATTATTAAACAATACCTTTTCTTCAAAATGCAAAAACAATATTTTCTGCCATGTAGCGGGTAAATATTAAGTTAAAAATATGCCTCTTTTGCTGGGATATTATATATTTCCTGGGCATTCCGAAAACATGCACAACTGAAAATTGACGATTTTTTGAGATTTTTTGAAAGGAGTGAGCGATATGTATAAATGTTTAGAAAATGTATTATATTGTGCTTAAAATGTAACTATATTAAATATAAAATAAAAAAATGTGTATTGTAAATAAATAAATCACTCACTTGCAACACTGCAAAATTATTTCCTTTGATGTCTCCACAAATGTCTACGGCTCTGTGAATATTGGGCAGTCTCTTCAGCTTGATGACCATGCAGTCGTCCCGGTCTATGAATTTGTTGAATTCACCCTTGGCTTGGATCTTGTCTATGTCTTTGCAGGGAGCGGGATTCTTGTGGGGCTTTATTTTTTTGGGAATGATGGTGCCGTGGAAGGCTTCTCCCTGTTTAGTAGTGATCATGACAGATTCCCGAGTGAAGGCCGTCTCCGCAACAATCACGGGTCGACTCATGGAGAATATACACCTAAAAATAAATATTCTAATTGTTTAAACAGCCTGATAAACACTATGAAATTATGTTACAATTTATTCATTTGTCCAATGCCAATTTTTCATACTTCGGTAGTGTAAAGGCAAAGGGGTATAACTGTCTCAGACTAAATTTTACAGGAGAGTAGAAAAAAAATTGTGAAATTAAATAACTCATTTGTTTTATGTATTTTTAAATGTACATATCTTAATAAAACTAAATATGTATTGGAACTACAGCTACATCTTTTGCCAGATTATGGAATACACTATTTTAAACATTTTGTGGAACAAACTTAGAAAATGAAATATTTGACAGATATACCCCTTTGCCATCACACTACCGACTTGTTATTTTTTTTTAAATTACCTAACGTCCAAGTGACTCTGAAATATAGCTACGTCTTATGCAAAACCGCTTATAATGACTACTCAGGCTTCAATTTTTTAAGTTTTATAGCCTATGCCTACTCATGAGTGGATTTACTCTTTATATTTAAAGTTACCATGATTTCATGCAATTTGTGACTGAAAATTCTAGGTAAAAACACTAACTTGTATTATTTATTGTTTCCGACCCTAATTATACTCAGACGGTCTGCCGCTCGACCCTCAGTATACTAATCACAAGTAACCATAAACCCAATTCTGTTCTGATAAATTTTTTTGGCGCCTCTTGCGCTCAATCAAAAGTAAGCAAATTGAACGCTTATAAGCGTCTCCCGCTCTGTACCAACAGTACATTATGGGGTTGGGGCAGGAAATTGTGCTGCTTAGATTAATGTAGTGTAATGGCAGAGCATTCATACTCTTTTTAGTTATAAAATAATATACTAACATTGTATGAATGCAAGATTTATTTTATAGATAATTGTTAGACGTATATAGCTTTAGAGCACGCTTTTGAGTTGGTTTATTATTAATGTTTGTGAAATAAACTTATTTGCAATGGATGACGTATGCAGGTAATCGTTCCATGTGTTTTTTAAATACTACATTATATAATGTCTTGATAAATTAATGTCTATAAAAAAAATTGTTTCATTAATTGAATCGATAGTCACTTTGTGGTAAAATCTATTTATTTTTAATCAAAATATTACCTAGTAAATACCACTATTTCCTTAAATCAACAATAATAATAAATAAACAAACACAATAAATAAAAATAAGAAACAGCTCCTACTCCCTCTTCAACTTTCAACATCCAAGCACACAACACTAAAATTTAGACTTGGCTTCACATGCAGTGTTTAAAATGATGCTGAATGCATTGAAACACATCGCTCACTCTTTTCAACAATGTCAAATATCAAAAATTGACAATTTTCAATTGTGCATGTTTTCTGAATGCCTAGAAAATGCACCCTATCCCAGCAAAAGCGGCATATTTTTAACTTAATATTTACCCGCTACAGGGTAGACAGTGTTGTTTTGGCATTTTGAAGAAAAGGTATTGTTTAATTATTTTTTTAAATACACTATTTTTCAAATGGAGAAAAAAACCTTCAGGTTTTACCTAAAAAGATCTGTTGCGCAGTAAAAAGTTCAATAAGTGGCTTGGTATTTATTTTGAATACATTTCATTATATTTTTAAACATTAAAAACGATCTCCCGAAAAATCAAGTATTTTGATATATGACGTTGTTGAAAGGAGTGAGCGACATGTCACAGTAGATTTTAAGAAATAGTGGTACATAGTTACTAAGTAAAAAAAATAATAAAAGACGATTTTAAGCGTTTCCGCAAACAATGTGTTGAGCAGGGTAGGTCACAGACCTGACAAGCAGGTTGTTGGTGTCCTGCCACAGGTACACATTCCCACCGGTAGTCAGCGCCAGCACGGAGAGCCGCCTCTGGTAGTCGGTGAGCCTGTCCCCTCCGGCCGCCTCTCCGCCCACCACGCGGACGCTCTTCAAGTTGTGCTGGCGCGAGGCGATCTTCTTGCACTGGAACTGGTGCAGCAGGTAGATGTCGCCGCGGCTGGTCACCGCGACAGTGGCGCCATCGCTGACCGCGACGCACTCGATGGTGCTGCTGTCTTCCTGACTGCCGCCAAATCTCAACACCTGCAGAAATAGTAGAGTTACTCCCATACACCAAAATGCTTTAAAAAAAAACTTTTTTTAGACTTTAACACATTGTTTGCCGGCAATTTTTCCATGAACCCCGACGCTAATTGGTATACTAATCTTTATGTTGGGGTCAGCGCTCCTCGTCCTCAGGTTGTCAGTCCTTCTATCGTGGACAACTTCACCCAGGTCTTGCCTTCGAATCGAATTATCTTTCTTTAGCATCCATAATTTTTTTGGACTCTAGATGTCTTTCGAGGAAGATTCATGGCAATTGCCTGGTTCACAATATGTTCATGTTCTCTGTGTCCTATGTGCCTATACCATCTCAATTGCCTTTCCCCTAATTAGGGTCGTATACTTATCACAAGTAACCGCAAACCAGATTCCGATCTGCATGTTTTTTAGAGTATCTCGGGCTCTACCAAAAGTAAGCAAATAGAACGCTAACAAGCGTCTCCTGCTTGCTACCAACAGTATGTCAAAAACGCTTTTAAGCATTTCCCGCAAACAATGTGTTTACCTATCCCAGAATATGACCGTACCGTGGTCATCCAAACATAATTTTCATTAAAGGAGTATGGGCGTGAATTTTTTTAAGACCTGGCAACAAAATGATTACTGGCAATCTCTTCTGGAGTTTTGTTTTGTTTAGTGACTGCTCACACCAACAATTGTTATTGTACTTTTTTTCTTTAAATTTCACTCGTTAAATACTGCTATTTCTTAAAATCGATTATGATATTAATTACAAGTCTAGTTAGCTGGTCAAAAACCAAGCCTTAGACAGATCGTAAGCCTTTTAAATGTCCAGACTTCCATATTTTCAAAAGAGTGAAAATAATCCGGATTTATGAACAAGTATTTGGGCTGCTGGGTAATACATATATCCAAAATTAAACAAGGTTTATTGGGTTGAATTCTACATTTATTTATGTATATGTCAATACGTGACGCGTTTCGTCTTGTTAAGACATTGTTTAAAATTAAATAAACCTTGTTTAATTTTGGATATATTACCCAACAATTCAGTATGGAATTCTACCAAACGGTCTGCAGTTATAATAAATAAGTATTTGGACCCTCAAAATGTTGTCGGTATATTCTCCAACTGCTGCCTCTGGTTAGGTTAGGTTGTACCTTTTTAGGAGTGACGACAGTCCTGTCTCCGTCCTTGGCGTGTCCCAGCTGGCCGCCGTTGAGGCCCCAGGAGTACAGGGCGCGCGCGCTGTAGGCGGCCGAGTGGTAGCGCGCGGCGCACACCCCGAGCGCCCCCGGCAGCTTGAGGCGCGCGGCGCGCGGGGCCAGAGCGCTCGGCGGTGGGGGCAGCAGCCCCAGCTGGTGGTGCTCGTTCAGCCCGCAGCTCATCACCTGATAAACCAGCCCGACCGATTAGGATCGCATACTAATCACAAGTAGCTACAAATCCAATTCCGATCTGTACAATGTTTTTTGGCATCTTTTGCTCTACAAAAAGTAAGCAAATAGAATGCTTATAAGTATCTTCCGCTCTCTACTAATAATATGTAGTACTACTACTACTACTACTACTACTACAACCATCACGCCGTTTCTCCACAGGGGTAAGCAAGCAGGATGGAACGCCACACTTTTCTGTCCTAACATACACTCCTCGCCTCCTTCACATTCATACATCTAGTCATACATTCCCTCCGATTACGCAGACTTTTGACACCGCCAGATTTTAGGTTCTGATTGATCTGATCGAACCAAGTCTTTTTCGGTCATCCTCGTTCTGTTTTCCCTCTCACATTCGCCACATATATTTTCTTAGTCATTCTCTCGTTATCCATTCGCTCCGCATGTCTATACCACTATAACAATATGTAAAATACGCAATTAAGCGTTTCCCGCAATATTTATTCCTGCAAATTTATATATACATATCTATCCTCTTTCGCTGCCCTTCCCTAACACAACATAATAGTTTTGTCTCTGAGATTTTCTCCTTTTGCTGATGTACAAATGGGAGCTGGTGTAATTGAGGTATTTAAGGTATTTATTTTATTATTCAAAGTAAATATGAAATACATTGTTTTTTTTAAGAAGATATGATAAAAATGAGAATTAAACATATTTGCTAGATTAGAGTTAGGCAATACAAAAAACAATAATAAATAATAAACAAAATAAAATAAATTTTAGTGAGACGTGCAGTTTTGTTTGTCAGAACTCAGTGCATCAATGTTGATAATGTTTGATCTTGTTGCTTCACGCGAATAATTTCCCAAATGCTCAACAGTGATTCTTGTTCTCGTTTGAGATTTAATATGCCTCATTCGACTAAAAAGCTATTCACACGTGCAAGTGTTTCCAAATAGAGAAATCATTGATAGATAATGTTCGTTAAATGGAGGAATTTTTTTCTTGTCCGAGTATGTTTTGTAAAACTCTTTTGGAAGACACCAACCTAATTGAATTTCGTCTTTAACTGTGCATTACAACACATTTCACAATATCTCCTTTGAAAAATTCCCGGTAATAAGTCGGTTATAGCTTGTATTCTTATCAATGTGTATTTAAAAGTCGATCGCAAAATGTTGCAATTGTTTGTTAAAACTAATATACCATAGAAGAATTGTTAGATACTGAGATACTTCCATATATGAGATATGATACAAACTACGCACGTTGGAATGTTTTTTTGTGGTTTTAAGTACGCTTATAGAAAAATGTGTGATATGCTCCGCGGGCCACAAGGTTGGCCACCCTTGGTTTAAACACATGTTTTAGGATCGTTATTGTCTATTGCATATCACATATCCCCAAGAAGGGCAAGGGATGAACAGCAATATGATCACTTGCACTTAATACAAAGCACTCGTCCATTGCCACATATCGCAATCGTACAGGAGAAAGTGACCAACTAACAAAAGGTAGAATGTTCAGGAGGGCATTTAAGTCACTTTTGCTTGGCAACAAAATAAACATCAACGCAGTTAGCCAATATTATACAAGTCAATATATTATACTTCCAAGTTTAAAATCCTTTGGGATTTTTTCAAGGCAATATTAAGCTAGTAAGATACCAAATAGTCAATGATCACGTTTTTGTAAAAAATGCACTTGGTCACTTTCTCCTGTATGACTACGATATGTTTATTCGGATTCCTAGAAATAACATATACCACGCATACTCTTACCCGCATTGCTATATGAATGACGTAATGATGATGCACTTGATGCACTTTTATTAGTTTACAGCTGACCTTTAGAAAATTTCAACTTTTAACCATTTCAAATTACCAACCACAGTATTTATATATCGCTCACTTCTTTCAACAATGTCATATATCAAAATTGTCAATTTTCAGTTGTGCATGTTTTCTGAATGCCTAGAAAATGTACCATATCCCAGCAAAAGCAACATATTTTTAACTTAATATTTACCCGCTACAAGGCAGAAAGTGTTGTTTTTGCATTTTGAAGAAAAGGTATTGTTTAATTATTTTTTAAAAATATATTTTTTTTTCAAATGGAATAAAAACCTTCAGGTTTTACCTAAAAAGATCTGTTGCACAGTGAAGAGTAAAATGAGTGGCTTGATTTTATTTTGAATACATTTCATTATGTTCTTAAACTTTAAAAACCATCTCCTGAAAAATCAAGTTTTTTGATATATGACGTTGTTGAAAGGAGGAGCGAAATATGCAAAAAATTACAGACTTAAGATGCAAATATTCAGGAAATTTATTTAAATTGAGAGACAGCCTTGGAGGCTGCAAATTCTGGCACCCAGCCGAGCCTAATAACTAAGTTCTACAAAATATTGCAATCAATTGAATACATATACAAGTAGGGTATGATGCTCACCGTTCCGGACTGCATGAGCAGGACCGTGTGGTCGCGGCCCACCGCCGCCTGCACACACGGCTCCGGCAGGGCCAGTTCCGTGGGCAGCACGCACGTGGCGCCGCCCGCCGTGCCCAGGCGCCCGCCCTCGCCGTGCCCGCACGCCCAAACGCGCCCGCACGACGACACAAACACCGAGTGGAACTTGCTCAGGCACACCTAACAATCAATCCAATACATGTGGAAATTGGAAATCCAAAACAATTTATGTGGAAAAACTATAAAGTTGTTATTTTATTACACAATCCAATACAGTTTTATTTATTCTTTTTTTAAAAAAATCTTATTCCGCACTCCATGGTGCATAGGGCATTGTATCGTAGCGATACAGTGTTATCTTGATCGTTAATTGCTTGAAGGCAAAGTGATTAGCCCTGCGCTGATCACCTTGCCTTCATGCAATTTTATTTCTCATGCTGTTTTATTTCTACGCAGCATTTAACTTCAACTTTACCTCGAAGTAAAATACTTATTATTTCATATGTACCTTCATTCTATTACCTAAACATTAGTGTTGTGAAAAACCATTATGGTCAGATGGATTTCAAAATGTAATTGAAAATAGTTTTTTGGGGTTTTGAGTCAGTGGTATTACACAAAATAGCGACCCCCCTTTTAGTCGAACGGAAGGCCTGTTGACAACAGTCAACAGTCCGGCTTTTCCTGTGGAGTTTTAGGTGTTTTTTCCCAGCTATGAGCAAATGTTGAGAAGTTCCTGACTGGCCCACACTATACCAGGGGTGTTAGTTGAAGTTTGCCGGTTTTACTCATAGATGTCGCTAGAGATATGTATACATTTCTATGATTTGGCATCTTTGTCATATTTTTCTATGGACCTTCAAAAATACACAAGTTACATTCTGCTAAAATAATAGTATCATAGTTGTTTACCTAAGTGAATATGTCGAGTTTAGTTCCAAGTAAATCGCATTTGCGGAATTCGTTGCTTTTCTTATTTCATCAAAAGAAAAAACCAGTTGAAGCTCATCGGTTGCTGGTAGAAACTTATGGTGAACATGCTCCAGTGATTAGAACATGTGAGACATGGTTTCGTCAATTTAAAAGTGGAGATTTCGATTTAATAGACAATGAGCATCCTGGTGCAACGAAAAAGTTCGAAGACAAGGAATTGCAGGCGTTATTGGATGAAGACCCAACCCAATCGCAACAATAATTGGCCCAAACACTTAATGTGACCCGAGGAGCAATTTGCCTACGTGTAAAAGCCATGGGAAAGATCCAAAAGTACGGAAAATGGGTACCACACCAAATGAACGAGAAATCGAAAAGCACATCATGACTACGCACCGCCTCATACAGCTAAAGTGGTGAGAACACTCTTAAAGCATTGAATTGGGAAATATTATCGCACCCGCCATACTCTCCAGACCTTGCCCCATCCGACTATCACCTTTTCGCATCGATGGGACACTCACTCGCAGAGCAGCGCTTTGCCAATTTTGAAAAAGTCGAAAAATGGCTCGTCGAATGGTTTGCCTCGAAAAAGAATATTTTTTTTTGGAATGGTATCCATGATTTGCCTCAAAGATGGGCAAAATATATAGAATCCGATGGTCAATACTTTGAATAAAAAAAATTTGAGATTCACTTGAGAATTAAGCGTTTTCTTTATTGAAAAAACCGGCAAACTTCAACTAACACCCCTGGTATTATCCCTACTGTTCTCAACACAGATTAAAAGATTTTTTTTTTAGCTAGAAGAAACAAAAATCCACTCGTACGTAGATCTTTAAACCTCATACATAATAAGCAAGGTAATAATAAATGCAACTCCCATCTAAAAGAAAACCGTATTGTATTTATTATATTTTAAAAATAATTCATACAATTGTGCCTAAACCGAAATCCTCTGTAGTAATAATGTATATTTGGTTAGTTATGAAAGACATTATAAGGCTACACTATATTATGGTAATCAGTTACAATAAGAGTATGTCCGCCTCCGTAGTGTAATGGTCAGCACGCTCGGGTATCGTTCTGGAGGTCCCGGGTTTGATTCCCAGGGGGGGTCAAATAAAAATAAGTGATTTTTTCACTCCGATATTTATTCAAAATTACCCTGGACTGGTACCTGAAGCGGAGGGCTGATCACCTTTCCTTCATCTGTTAACGATCAAGATAACACTGCGTTTATATGATGCAGTGCCCTATGCACCATTGGGGTGCGGATAAGGGTTTGAATGAAATGAATTACTGGGTAAAAGTGTAGCCAAATCGAGTGTTGGATAGAAACATCGCAAACTAAAAATAGTCACTGTCAAACTATTAGAATGGCCCTATAAATAATAGTATGATAATTTTTTTACATTTCATATTTATTTATTATTTATTATAGTCCATGAAACTGAAGTTAAACAAAACCTAAGCTAACCTGTTTGATGTATATATTCTGCTTGGTGAAGGTGGACAGGTGTTCGGGAGTGTTCCGCTGATGCTGGGACCCCGTTCCCGAGGTGTAGTTGGTGTTGGTTCCCCACACGTACACCTCGCAGGGCATCTGCCGGCTGAGCTCCAGGCGCGGGGGTCTGTCTAGGATGGCGTGGTCTATGGGACTGAAGTCGTCATTGTCCGGTACCGAGGGACTGGCACCTGGAAGGATTACCAATCATAAATTATTAATGATGTTTTGAACTTTATAAAATAAAACTAGAACTTTGCTTTTAACCACTTTTTTATTAGCACTTTTTACCAACTGACGAGACTTTTCTTGTTTTGATAAGACTTGTCATTATCAGGGTTAAACATGTACATGTTCGACATTGATGATGACAAGGTTCTTGTCGAAACCGGTTGGAGAAAAGTACTATTAAAAAAGTGGTCAAAAGATCTAGTTATATTTTATAAAGTTTATAAAATATGTCACAAAGTATCTGCGAAATTTAAAAAAAAAATATATTATGATTGTACATTTTTGTTATTTGCGAGTTATCATTAATTGCAAGGTAGTCCAAAGCTACATCTGCCTAGACTCCACTACATAATACCAATACTAAAACTATGAGAACAAGAAATTCAAAGATATCGCTCACTCCTTTCAAGAACGTCATAAATCAAAAATCGTCAATTTTCAGTTGTGCATGTTTTCGGAATGCCCAGAAAATGTACTATATCCCAGCAAAAGAGGCATATTTGTAACTTAATATTTACCCGCTACAGGGTAGAAAGTGTTGTTTTTGCATTTTGAAGAAGAGGTTTTGTATTTTTATTTTTTTAAATATACAAAATATTTTTCAAATGGAGAAAAACCTTCAGGTTTTACCTAAAAAGATCTGTTGCACAGTAAAAAGTTCAATAAGTGGCTTGATATTTATATTTAATACATTGTATTATATTTTTAAACATTAAAAACATTCTCCTGAAAAATCAAGTTTTTTGATTTATGACATTTTTGAAAGGAGTGAGCGATATGTGATATGACGCGTCTGTGGTTGAAAAGCTTTGAAAATATTTGAAAAGACAGAAGAATAACAATATTTCGACTCGTGAGGTGTTTGTTTCTTGTCACGCTACACTTCTGAACGTAAATTAATTAAACTCTTACCTAAGCGCATAAGAGCAACAGCAGTATCGATTTGCCCGTAGAATATGCTTCTGTGAAGAGCAGTGTAACCGGATTCCAGGTCTTTCACATCCAGTGGGGTTATGTTTTGTGGGTTGGGAGAAAGGCTTCGACAGAGCCATTCCACGAGGCCTATTCTGCCCCTAGACGCTGCCATATGAAGCACATTACGGCCCTAATGAAAAAAGTCATTTAAAATAAATGAACTGCAAAAATCCTAATGTTACATCTTTCAACCCCGATCTTCACCAAAATACAATACACATTGGGTGCAGTTTATTAACCCTTTGCACTCACGACTTTTTACAACTTACTTTTTTACAACAGGAACACACCCAAATGCTAGCAAGAACAATGAGCTTATTTATTGTAACTGCAGACAGTCGGTAGAATTCCATATTGAATTGTTGGGTAATATATCCAATTAAAACACGGTTTTTTGGATTGAATTCTACATTTATTTATGTATATGTTAATACGTGACGCGTTTCGTCTTCTTAGGACATTATCAAACACTGACTAAAAATATTAGGTTCTATATGTACTCCTAGACCTAATAATAGAAATTATTGTTGGTAAATAAGGACATTTTGTAAAAATTGTAAAATGTATTTATTCTTAATTTTTCTCTCTTTTTTGTGTGTATATCAGGTTGAAATCGTTAAAAACAATAAAAAAATGTATTAAAAAAAGAACTCCACCGACAAGACACACAAGGTGGCTTGGTGGGTCTCTGCAAAAATAAAAAAATTATTCTAAATATGAAAAAATTGTAATTTAAATAAATGTATAGAAATAAAAAAAATACATAAACCCTTATCTGCACCCCAATGGTGAATAGGGCACTGCGTCATATAAATGCAGTGTTATCTTGATCGTTTACACATGAAGGAAAGGTGATCAGCCCTCCGCTTCAGGTACCAGTCCAGGGTAATATTGAATAAATATGACAGTGAAAAAA
Organism: Brachycentrus maculatus; assembly: GCF_059751285.1. NCBI lineage: Eukaryota > Metazoa > Arthropoda > Insecta > Trichoptera > Brachycentridae > Brachycentrus > Brachycentrus maculatus. The sequence goes on along the minus strand of NW_028281061.1, from coordinate 248,509 downwards.
TCACTTATATTTATTTTACCCCCCTTGGGAATCGAAACCGGGACCTCTAGAACGGTAGCCGAGCGTGCTGACCATTACACTACGGAGGTGGAAAAAAAGTAATTGAGGGAATAATGAAATCAGGAAAGACTGGGTGTGAGTAACAGCACTAAGATAATACGATGCAGTGCCCTATGCACCATTTGGTGCGGATAAGGGTTAGATGAAGAAGGTATGATTGCAGTGGACTAGTCGCAAGTATTATATATATATTTATATATTTATGAAAAATAAAAATAAATTACCTTGTCATCCAAAGAACGCATAAAGTTGTAGCAGTTAGAGCGTAGAAAGCTGGCGAGACCAGAGTCTGTGACCGATCTCTTGGTGATGGCTGCGGTCAGTTCCGCAGCGTGACATCGGGAGCGGCACCTCCTCGTGCAGTCACAATCCAGTGACAACTTCGACTGACTCATCGCGAATGAATTACTATGTTACGAGACTAAAGAATATCTTAAGGGTATTTAAAATAAATGAAAACAAAATACGGTTAATTCACTTAATTGTCTTTGGTACACCCCCCACCGAAAGAGGGAGCGATTATAGTTTTTTCAAACAGCCATGATTGCGGTTGGAACAAGCTGAAATAAATAATGATAATAATAATAATAATAATAAAACCCTTATCCGCACTCCAATGGTGCATAGGGCACTGTGTCATATTAACGCAGTGTTATCTTAATCGTTTACACATGAAGGAAAGGTGATCAGCCCTCCGCTTCAGGTACCAGTCCATGGTAATATTGAATAAATATTACAGTGAAATAAATAAAATAATTAAATTTATATTATTTATTGTAATTGCAGACAGTTGGTAGAATTCCATAATGAATTGTTGGGTAATATATCCAAAATAAAACACGGTTTTTGGATTGAATTCTACATTTATTTATGTATATGTTAATACGTGATGCGTTTCGTAAACTTAGGATATTATCAAACACTGACTAAAAATATTTGCAAAATGTCCTTTTATACTAACAATAATTGCTATTATTAGGTCTAGGAGTACATATAGTACCTAGACCAGTGGCGTGCCTAGGGTTTACCAGTAAGGCAAACTCACTATTTTTCACATTCGTGAATACATGATGTACCTATAATTTCTTCGCCTCATATCATTCCCAGTATATAGTAAGCACCCAGAAAGTATTATAAATATAAACAATGTATTGTAATCATTGTAAAAATATGCATACATGTAACTTTTGTAAGGTATAGCCATCGCCTTTAAACAAAGAAAATGTTCACTATAATAAAATATCTTCCTCAGATATCAACCATTATCAATAAGTACCATCACCATATAATGGCATGCGTAGTGTTTAATAAACATATAAGCGCACGATAATTTAAAAACAGTCACACATTAACTATGTATTTTTAATCATTTGGTCTAGATTTAGTCATTTTTATTTGGAGTTTTCGGGCTTTTGGGCTTCTAGGGAAGTACCGCCACTGACCTAGACCATGTAGTACCTAGACCTAATAATAGCAATTATTGTTAGTATATAAGGACATTTTGTAAATATTATTAGTCAGTGTTTGATGTCCTAAGTTTACAAAACGCGTCACGTATTAACATATACATAAATAAATGTAGAATTCAATCCAAAACACCATGTTTTATTTTGGATATATTACCCAACAATTAAATTTATTTTATTATTTATTTATAGATTTAGCGTTTAATTTGTAGAACTCCATTTTAATTTATGTATTAAATGTTCAATCGAACACTGATTTTTTGAGTCTACTAAGTTGTATTTTATTCTTAAAAAAACACATAAAAATCAATTATGTGACAGATGTTTTGCCTAGTTATGGCATTTTCAAACGACATTCGTTCGACTAGGCGAAACAATTGTCACAAAATTGATTTTTATGTGTTTTTTTTTAACAATAAAATATAACTAAGTAGACTCAAAAACCAGTGTTTGATTGAACATTTAATATTTCAATTTATATTTTTGGTTTCAGTGACAGATCAGAACACTTGCAATGAAGAACAACAAGTAATGAAATAAATAAAAAGTATTGGTAGTTAAAAAGTAAACAGAGGTCCGCCTGCGTTGTGTAATGGTTAGCGTGTTTAGCTACCGTGCTGGAGGTCCCAGGTTCGATTCCCAGGGGGGAGGGAAGGTGAAAATAAATATTAGTGATTTTACACTCTAATATTTATTAAATATTACCCTGGAATGGTCCCTGAAGCGCAGGAGTGATCACCTTCCCTTCATGTAAGTAACGATCAAGACAACACTGCGTCCCATGGAAAAAGGACAATGACTGATAATGAATGCCCTATGCACTCATTATCAGTCATTGTCCAGGTTTAGCCAAAAAAACTTTTTCTCTTTTATTTCTATGTATAATATCCATGTTGTATCAAATTACATCATATTGTGCAATCTAAAAATGAAAACATAACTTACCTTTAAGAAAATATACGGGGTATTAAAAATGCTACTGGTACGATTCGCTGGAAAGCCATGATATTAATTTGTAAAAAGCTGCAGTATTTCATAAAGTTTCCTAACAATTTGACGATTATAAAGGTTGATTCTTCATCTACAAAATTCAACTTATCCAACTTTTGATTTACTGATTTACTTAAGACAGCTGTCAAAATTTGCAAAGTATTGTATCAGCAGAGATAAATTTGTTTTAAGACGTGGAAGTAGTTGGAAGTAGAGATGTGCTTTTTATGATCGATTTATTCTTACCTATGAAAAATCCGAGATTCCATTTTGTAACTAGATCGATAAAAAAAATCATCAGAGCCGATAATAATTATTTGAACTTTTACTAAATAAAAACTAAAAAAATATAAATGATAAAAAAAGTAAAGTTTTATGTAAGAAAAGGTGTTTTGACCAGATTTTGGCAAAATAAATAAATACAATTAAAATTGACCTGCAGGGAAACCAGAGTAAGAGTAATATCAAAGTTTGAGTTATCTTGACACATTTGCCCTTAGGTTTTATAAATTTTGGACACGACCAGATTTTAGAATGCAATTTATTTGATTTTGTCAAGTTTTTTTCGGCCGTTTTCGGTCTGTTCTCTCATTCACATATGATAAATATACTTTGATAGTAATTCTCTCGTCATCGTCAAAACCACCTTGAAGAAATCTTTCTTAATTTTTTGAATAATCCCTAACATAGCCTTTAAATCCATATTCGAAAAAATAGGGAACTTCAAATCTCATCCCTAATATCTATAGTAGCATAGACAAGTTCAAATATCTATGTATATATTTTTTGTAGTGGTTATATTTTTTTTTCGGATCAAACCTTGCATAGAAAATTTTGGTAAGAGAAAAAGTGACAGAAATTGTTGGATAACATTCGGTGTCGCGAATTTTCAAAAATGTTGAGAATTATCTCAAATTCTGTGTGTACTCGTATCGCACAACGGTAAAAAACTTTAAATATTTGCAAGACAATAGTATACATTTGTTTCAAATGCCCGAATTAATTCAATGTGTTCAAAACTTTTTGACAGGTCTGTGGCTCCGTTGTCGACTTCGAGCGTAAAATATACAGATGACCCTTTCAAAGCTCGAAATCAAGTCGAAGCTCCAAGAATCGATTTTAAAATTGCAACTGCAACACCCGAAGAGGTGGCAAGAAAGAAGAACTTTGATGTTTCTACAATTGTTGTTCGCAAAAACGTACGTCACATTCTGTTAACCTTTTCACAAGTGATTTTTTTGAACAAAGTATCGTAGGAGTTTACAATAATGACGGAAATCACCAATATTATATATTTATGACTATACAACGTAAAGTTAGTCAGGCAGAGATTTTTTTCATAGTACATCTATTCAAAACAAATTCTTACATTTATTTTAAGGAGATATACAAAGAAAGGAAAAGTAGTAATTCAAAATAATTATTATCATTGTTGTGAAAGATAAACAGCAAAAGATTGCTACTTCTTTGGCTTTGATTTATTCTATATTTAAGCTGCTAGGAGCTCCGAGTGAGTGAGTGCTTTAATGGAGAGATTATCCTAGAATGCATTCATTCATGCAATGTACTCCTCATGCGTCCCAAATGCCGCCATCAAGCATCAAGCATCGCCCTCTTCACAAGGCATCAGGTTTGCGCCGCCTAGAACGACTACTGCTAACAATTCGCCGGCAGGGAACATCGGAACGCTGACCTAACTTGGGAGGATGCAAGGTAGCTGGCGGCCAACAGAGAAGCCTGGAGACAGTTTGTGGACTCCATATTCTCCACATAGGGAGCGGATATGGTTGAAATAATAATAATGACGCTTGCCAGACTAAGTGGGTATTTACACGGTTACGGGATATTGTTCTCACCACTATGTTGGCGTCATATCCACATTCATACCTTTTTTTATAATTTTTTTGTGTCATTATTATCCTAATCCTATTATTATTAGTCCGCCTCCGTAGTGTAAGGGTTCGATTCCCAGGAGGGGTCAAATAAATATAAGTGATTTTTTCACTCTAATATTCATTTAATATTACCCTGGACTGGTACCTGAAGCGGAGGGCTGATCACCTTTCCTTCGTGTGTTAACAATCAAGATAACACTGTGTTTATATAATGCAGTGCCCTATGCACCATTGGGGTGTGGATAAGGGTTTGAAAAAATGATTATTATCCAATATCCAATATCAATATATATTATTATCCTTGAGGTAGTATTTTCCAAAAATGGCGCTATACAAATTATCCCTCACAATTATGATAGAAAGAAAATATGGATGTTTCAGGAAGATATAACACCAGTGTCAGGGGTACCGGAAGAGCACACCAAAGACAGGCGCGTGCGCATATTCATCCCCACCAAGAACTCCATGCAGAGCGGGACGCACAACATCCAGCACTGGGAGATGGAGTTCGACACGCGGCAGCGCTGGGAGAACCCCCTCATGGGCTGGTGTTCCACCGGAGACCCCCTCTCCAACATGAAGCTGAGCTTCGCCAACAAGGAGGCGGCCATCGACCACTGCGAGAGGAACGGCTGGTCTTGGTACGTGGACATAGCCAAGACCACCAAACCGGAACGCCCCAAGTCTTACGGAGTCAACTTCTCGTGGAACAAGCGGACCCGTGTGTCTACTAAGTAAATCTAGTTCAAGACGATCCAAAATATAGAAATTTGTAAATATTCTGTTAATTTAATTAAATCACTTCCCCCGTTCGTTATCATTCATTTTGAATCTAAAAATTATACCATTTCAGCAGCCTTTATTTATTAGTGTAGTTTTATCAATGTTTAGGAAATATTGGTGTTTGTACGTCGGAATAATGCCCTATACATATTATTTATTCTATTAAATTTATTCTCGCAATTATTTTTATTTTTTATTTTTGTTACTAAAAAGTCATTCTAGGAATATTCGAGAAACAAAAATCAACACCATGATAATTGAGATTTTGACATAATTTGAAAAATGTTATTTTTGCCCACAACAATGTTTTCACACACGTAAAACATTTGGTAATTTGAGAAATCCTAGATCAAAATTATTGTTTTTAAATTTCTTTTTTGTATATGTATTTATTTTTATACAAACAAAACCCCGAATCAGTGCACTTAGAATCTTAACAAAAAGTTTAATTCTATTTACTATATTAGAGCGAAAAACTAACTATGTATGTATATTTATTTTTCTATATATATTTATTTATAGTTCGATTATATAGATAGATATAGAGCCCTGGAAATCGAACTCAGAAACTCCAGCACAGTAGCCAAATGCATCAACCAATGCACTAATCTAGTTTATTTTATAAAGAACGTAATTATCTTTCTCTGAAATATCAAAATTCTGATTTTGAAAATGTTGTAACATAGAACAGGGTCTAAGTTGGGGTAAATTTGTGTTGATTCATATAAAGGATAATTTTTCTACATAAAAAGTATAATTATTACATAAAAAGCAAGTAAACATAAAGTTGAGATTTAACTTTATTTACATAATAAAACATAATAGTAAATGCAGTTTTAATAGAATTCTATCGTTTTAACACTGTAACAAACATCTGCTAATCCATGAAAAAAAAACAGCATTGCAGTACGTAATTATATAATCTGAATGTTTGACATTGATATTTGTAAGAGCTAGTTCATACAAGTCTATACTGTAGCATTTTAGACCATATATGATGCTGACTTAACATAATTTGTTAGTTTATCAGCGGATTTGGCATCCGAAGATAAATGGAAAGGGCCAAAGTGATATGTATGTATTTAGTTAGCATGGCAAAAACATGCAGTATAGCCCTGAAACAAATTTTTATTTAAAAGCGTAAATATTTTAACAATTGTCACCCTTGTAATAAAAGAGCCTATCAATTTGACCAAAAGATTATGGGTAGATAGGACTAAGGAATATTTTATAAATGGTAAATTAATGAGAATTCACCATTTCTAAGAAACCCGTACAGCAAAATGACATCTTAAGTAAACTCAATTTCATCGGGGACACTTGATGAAACTTTACCACAGATAATGCGGTCACAGATAGATCCTTATTTGAACCTTTTGTCAAGATAATGTGGTCCAGAATATATAACAAGAATGTGGTCCAGAGTAAATATTTTGCTGATTTGAAATTCAGCTAATACTACATATCAAGTTGAAAAGTTCTCCAACAGCTCACAGTGTCAGAACGCAGTATTATAACCTTTTATTAGATATTTTTTTTAAAAAGGGAAGTATGAACTTTCAAAGTTTTAAATACCGTTGCTTACATTCTAATACATATATATATTTTTTTAAAATATGAAACATGTTTGAATTCTGACACCGCAACTGTCATTTACGTGCATTTTCTACATTCTTGGATTTGGCTCCACTCGATAGAACTTATTGATTCTGAATATTCGAATGATGAATAAGGGACTGTTACTTTTCAATGCCGGTTTTAGAAAGATGGTGTATTTTCAGAATTTACAGTGTTTTTCGAAATACAATAGCGCTAGTCAACAGCACTGAATGGTTCTACTTGGGATCTTTCTTAGGATCATTATCGCCCGGTTTTGTCTTTTTGTGTTTACTTCGCTCCTCATCATCGGAGAACAGTTCCTCTGCTTCATCATCCATGGACTTGGGCGGTATGGGTTGATGCGCGAATGTTTTCTTTTCTTGGTTTTGATTTTGGAGTGAGGATGTCCATTCCGAGTACGGAGCGTTGATATCTATCTCTTGCAGTTCGGATTGTGAACTTCTGTTCAAGTTGCTTTGTGAAATTGTAGAATAAATGGACATTGCCTGAAAAAAAACAATGAGAGACGTTTTTTGATTATTATTGAAAAGAAAAATAATAAAAATGTATAAATACCATCTGATGCGTTCAGCAGAAAACAGAGACACTGTTTACATTAAATTAATTTTAAAACATTTCCAATTCAAAATACATTATATTTGTGTCTTCACAGAGATAAAGCCATTTAAGGGAATAAAATAAAGAAATATGGAGCGTACATCCTGTCAATGGCTGGTTTAAGAATTTTTTAATTAAAAAAATAGAAATATAAGTACATTTTATGATATATACAAATATTTCAATACTATTTTCAGGTAATTGAAATAGGTAATTTCAGGGATTGAATCTGTGATCCTAACCATGAGACCACAACCTGACTCATTTTCATCTATGTATTAGGGTAAGAATTATTATTATTATTTTAATTATTTTTTTATCTTTTAGGAACCCATGTAAATATTTAAGTTAAATCTTCATAGATTGCGCTTCAATTTCGCATGTGAGTGGTCGTTTGTGTATTGCATAAATACAAGTTCAAAAAATCAGGGTGGTGTGAGAGTTCAATACATATGTTACCAGGATATCAGGAATGCCTGGATAAGGAATTTACCTGACCAACTAGATGACTGATGTCTCCAACATTTGAGGGGAGAATCAATGTATTATTGGTGCGAGCGAGTTTGTTGAAGGCCTGCACATACTGTTCGGCAATCGAGAGCGTAGCAGCATCCTTTCCAACCTGAAAATATTATAAAACAGGATGTTTTAATACTCATGGAAAAAGAGTGAGATAAATTATACACGCTGAAAAGAAAAGAAAGCTGGAGTTCTTTGGCTGTTATATGAGGGAAGAGAAATACAAAGTACAGTTGAACTCCAATTATCTGAATCAATTGGGATCGGACCACATTCGGATTATAAAAAATTTTGATTCTTGGATTTTTTTCTTCCAAAAAAGGGTCTATTTTAAAACATTATTATATTTTGATAAATTGTTGGAACTTGGGATTTTTTTAAAAGTATTGACCGAGATGTTCAGCAAGCCATGACTTTCCTTCGAATTCGCAGAGGGAAGGACAATAGCGAGCATAGACAGAGAATCGCGCAATATGTTTCCGTGTTAATTTTTTCTCTTCTGCAATTCTGAAAGCGATTCGGATAATTTGAGCTCTACTGTAATATGCATTATATTACAAGGTAAACACAGCAAAAGAAGAAGTAAATCCTGGCTAACAACGTGAGAGGGTGGTAACGCTATAGTAATTAATCGATGTTCAGAGCGGCTGTAGACAAAGTAAAAATTGCCATGATGATTGCCAAACTTCAGCATTTATTGGTATAGAATAATAATAATAATACCGAAGCAAAATGAATTGTAATGATGTCAATAGAATGTTGATTTTTTATAAGTTATTCTTAAGTTTACCCTAAAAGTAGCTGTAATAAACTAGAGACAAAGTGCACAATTTTTGTGTTTTTATCTGTGCATTGTCTATGGTCAAATATTGTTTATCGGTTATCTCTGCTCTCAAAAACAGCCACAGATGAAATTAAGATTGAATAAACAATATTTACTTGGTTTCTGAGAGCTTCTGAGACAATTTTAAGTCCCCGTGCACGCGCCTCTGCGACTGCTATCATGGCTTCTGCCTCACCATGCGCGCTGTTTATTTGCTCCTGTTTTTCGGCCTCTGGAAAATGTGTACAAATTTTATTTACTACTGATAACGATACTTGTTTTTACGTAACTAGTCTCTGCCTTAAAAGCGTCTACTCCAATGCTTGCCAGGTCGGCCATGCACTCATCTTTGTGCTTGTTTTTGGCTTATGTCAAGCACTAATTTTAATAATTTATATGGAACACAATTACATATTTAACACCATACAGTTTACATATATTTATGGCAAGTCTTCATAATATCCTTTAAATATAATACAAAAAAAATCTTGGGTTTTACTTTTACTTTTTTAGATATTGTATTAATTGTTTGATTCATTATTTTTGACGTCACAAGGGGCAAAGATCGTCACATGAGACACTCGAGTCAAACTAGTGTAAAATAATTTGAGTCATTTTATCAAAATGTAAGGTGGCCTTATAAAACAAGTTAATATGACACATATACGCTGTTATTTTCTTCGTAGGCAGACATATTCACATGGTGCAAATGGAATACATGACTTTATACGGCTAACCTTTTGCCTGTACCACAAACGGGCAAAAAATAGGTCTTTGCAGATTTGCCCGTACCTTACACCTTACCATATATGAAAATATTTTTCAATGATGTAATTAAAATAACCTGATCCCAAAATTCTCGCTCTCCGTTTGCCCTCAGCCACATTGATATCAGCCTCCCTTATTCCCTCCGATTCTAGCACCGTGGCTCTCTTCTTTCTTTCAGCTTCCACTTGCATCTGCATCGCTTCCTGGACTCGCGAAGGTAGCTTAATATCCCCTAAAAAACACAAACATAATTAACATTGATATAGGTACCGTAGAACGGGGCTACTTGAACTTTGATGTGTAACTTGAGCCCAGTACAAAAAAATATTTAGACCTGTACTTAGTCTACAATAATGAAAGTATCGACATGATTCATTGTTTCCATGACAGGTGACACTTATTGTCACAATGCGTTCATTATTGTCGACCAAATACATATTTAATTTTTTTTGTACTGAGCTCAATTAACACATCAAAGTTCAAGTAGCTCCCTACGGTACCACGTTATTCATGGGAACGTTGTAGGGGGTTAATGTTTTTAATTGTATTTTAATTTTAAATGACTCATTTCAGTCTTTTCCACTGGTTAAAATATAAAAATACCATTTTAAGAATTAACTATAAATAATATTCATTATAATATTTTTCAGAGGTTTCACATGTTGTTTTCAGAAGTGTCGGGTTGTGGTCCCGTGGTTAGTGTCGCGGACTCTTGAGTCAGTTTCTCGGTTCGAACCCAATCTACCACAATTTAATACCTATTTCTAATAATGAGCCGCTTAGGCATACAGAAATAGTTAACAATAAATTGTAGTATTTTTGTTACAATAATTAAAGAAAACACTTCGTTTTTTACCACTTGAGTTTAATTATAGACTACATGTTTCAGAAGCTAAACTTCCATCATTCAGGTCTGTATAATAACTAAAATATAAAATATAAAATTGTTCTATAAATAAGGATAGGGGGAAAGTAAGGGGAAGGGGTTAGTCAAGGAACGGAGTTTGAAAACAAAGGAAAAATTGAAAGCAATGGCGAAGAATTTTGAAACAATATATTATTTAATAAATTATTATTAGAATTCAGGTTTTTTTGTATTTCTAAATTTTCAAGATAATTCATAATTTGGCCTTTATAAATTATGTATTTTTAAAAACTTTTTGCAAACACCGAGGCACTATTGTATAATTGAAATGGAACATGCTTACTAATTTCGTAACGGAGACAAGTGATTCCCCATGCTTCACTGGCTTTGTTAATAGACTCCACAATGGACACATTGAGAGATTCCCTCTCTCGGAAGACTTTGTCAAGAGATATTTTTCCTAATTCACTTCTCATCGTGGTCTGCGCCAGTTGAGTGATCGCGAATTCCGGATCCTCAACTCCGTAAGATGCTGTAAAATAAATACATATACCGATTATTGATTGTGTAAACTTAACAACAAGGCAAAGAGTAAAAATATGAGTGTATAACAGGTGACCCATCAAAATCCGGACAAGAACTTTTTTTACATAGAAATATGTTAGCGAAAGGTTAAATATTACAGAATAAATATTTACGTGGTACATGGCAGAATTTAATAAAGCATAGTAATTCAATGTATCCCTCTTGCGCTTGCATAACAGCATCCGCACGCTTACTTGCCAGTATGAACTTTTACTTGCCAGTCTGAACTTTTACTTGCCAGTTTGAACTTTTATTTGACAGTTCTGAAGCTGAACATTTGGACTCAAAATCATATATCGTAGATTTCAGGTATCCAAAGAAGCAAATTATTAGTGTTGCTGAGCGACCGGCATAAAGGCCTTTAACATTGCCCCTGTTTTATTAAGCTCTGTACATTGTTTCAACATTGTGGCCATTTTGAAGTTTTGACTATTTACTAGAAACATTAGGCATTGTCGAATGCCAATAACAATCAATTTTAATTTTGCCTGGATTTTGCGACATACTGTACAAATATGGTAAGAGCAATGGTTTCCTAGTACACCTATGTCCCTTTTTTTATACGATTTTAAAATAATGCGATACAAAACGAAGAGAAAAAAATTACATTCATTTAGCATTGCGTAACAGTAATTTTGAATTTCCTATATCCTTCGCATGTACTTAGTCTACACGTAAAGAGGTATGCATGCAAATCAGGCTAACTGAATAATTTCTCTTATCTTTGATTTTTCAAAGTATGTATTTTTTAAAAATAAAATCAAGATACAATAAACGATAATTTTTTTATATCTGAATTAATTTTTGTACGAACAAACTAATCTAAAATAACTTTTTTTTTGTGGTTTATCGCTTTGCAATATGGAAGTTTAACGGTGTTAATCGTTTTCTGAGCGCAGAATTTCAAGATGAAAGAGCTGGGACTACTTACCTAAATATGCATTCACTATTCTCAAGTAAAGTACTCCGTCTATATTGAGTGTCACGTTATCAGATGTGATGGCACTCTGCTTAGGAACATCGATGGCTATTTCTTTTAAACTTTGTACATACTTAATGCGATCTACTATCGGGACTAGAATGTTTAACCCGGGTTCTAAAATGCGATGAAACTTTCCCATTCTTTCCACGATCCATGCCTAAAGAAAAAACAAATTGTAAAAAGAATTAACCATCTGAATGAAGTCATAAATGTACACTACATACATGTGATCAATCAAAAAATAAGATTCATGGTAAATAATAATAATAAATTTGGATAATTTAACAGCGCTATTTTCTTAAATTACTACCTCAAGGGCGCTTCATTGTGATTGAATTGGGAAAAAGGAGATAGTGTAAATGATTTAGCAAACAAATGCATTTTCAGTGTCAAAGATCATCTCGCCCTCACTATTTCCAACTACTGGTGGGAAAGCATTCCACGCCATCGGTCCCGCAAACAGCAAAGGCATGCTTGCCAAATTTAATGCGCTGGTAAGATCACTTTACCCATACAGGTGTTGTAGCCGATCGAAGCGTGAGATGTCTATCAACCAATTCTTCCGGAATACACAGCTCTTTTAGATGCTCTGGAGCCATATTGTAGTCTTTCAGATGAAATTGATTCATTAAAAAGAGAAGCAAAAATAAATTGCAGTATGCCCATAGAGAGCCTTCTCTCAAAAAATGATTATTACCCAGAATTGGAAAAAGGTGAATACCTTTTCTCAGCTCGATGTTCTGAAATTTAAAACTTGGGTCCACGGAAATTACTCATTAAGAACACTTATTATTACTCAATACGCTAAGTGTAAATCTCATAGGTAAATCCTTAGGATCGGTCGTCAGTTATTAGACTGACTTCACCAGACAGCTGGACTAAAAATTTATTTGATCGATGTAGTATGTTTAAGGCCGCTGTACTGAATGAATGGCTCATCTGATTGTAGCGATTCTAGTCGAGTTGTGTGTAAATAGACTAACTTATTCAGTAACTAAAAAAAAAACCAATAATACATAGTGACTTTTCAACCAATAAATAAATGTTTTATTTGTAGCTTACAAGTGGAAATAGTTAAAATTACAACTTTGGGGTATAGACACTTATGATAATGGCATTCGGAATGTGGCTACATCGTAGAATGCGATGCATTTGATGGACCAATATGGTCAGCAATGAAAATGTGCTCCAAAGAGCAAGAGCAGGGAGACAGTTGCTGACTGATATCAAGGTCCAGAAGGTGTCCTATCTGGGGCATGTGCTTAGGGGAGAGAAGTACAAGCCATTGCACCTAATCATGAAAGGCAAAATAGAGGGTCCACGAGGTGTGGGCAGAAGACAGATCTCCTGGCTCTGGTATATACGAGATTGAACGGGGATCAGGACCGTTGAGGCACTGTTTAGAGCTGCCCAAGACAAGGACAATTACTATCAAGTGATAGTCGACATCAGGAGGACCTGACATGACACAAACAGAAGAAGAAGATAATAACTGAAAAACTGAAAGAATGAATCTGCTACCTCAATGCATTTCAAAGTTATCTGAAGTTATTGACAACTCCACACAGTAGCAAAATGTGGATTAATTAACCTACACAGATTACTCTCACCGCCAAAAACGCTCATTCGTGTATTTGATATATCCAACCCAGATTTTTCATTTCGAGATGTCAAGAAAATATTTTGTTGATATGTTACAACAGCGCTGAAAGATTATTAAAGCAAATCCCTATCTTGATTTTCTTGGACTTAAAAACAAAAAAGATGTTACGAACGAACTATCTGGATGGCAGCCGTTCATTTTTAGAGGGGTTTCTGTAAAAAAAGATGTTAAATATCACGGGTGAATGTTGTAAAATATATGTTTATAATGCCTACCTCTTGTTGAGGAACAAACATGATTACGGTATTAACCGGCGTAGAAGATCGATATCTGGTAGCGATAACAAAAGTAGAATTATTCACCGTACATGCTTTAATGTTATTCTGCAAAAAAATATAATTTTTTAGTATTTCAAAATTGTGCAATCGGTTAATAAAATTGAGCGATACCATTTGTACAAAGAATTCTCAATACCTTAATTAATCCGGCTGTTGCCAGAGCTATCCGAGTACGCGACAACATTATTGAAGGGAATTATGACTAAATCAAGGATGAATTATTATTTATTCTAACCAAACTACACGCACGAAACCCGCATTCACTGACAGTTAAAAAAGAATGTTGCCATTAGTAAAACAATCTGATAATATAAGATGCTCCCATTATAAAAAAAATATATATATGAGAATTTACCTACACAATTTAATAACCTGTACACGCAAGAATGATTTGCAACAAGAAAATGATAGATCATCCGGTTCATTCATATTTTTGGCGACGGCAAAGTCTTTTTTATGTATGTTTAAGAAGTTATAAGTTAGTTATTAATATTTGTCTCCTTAATAGCTACTTAATTGATGGTGTGGTTAGTAATATGATTGGTAACAAACATATTAACTAAACTTTATGCATAATATGGCAATACAAAGTCAATTGCAGTGTAGGAAGAAGATTCTGTAATAAAAACTTGAGAGAGTGTTCCGCTGTAGCCAACCATCAGCGTGGAGCAGCCAACACAATGAGAAATATAATGTATTTTTAGATACCTTTTACCTATTACATATAATAATTATTTATGTCTGCTTCCGTGGTTTAATTGTTAGCGTGTTAAGCTACCATGCTGGATGTCCCGGGTTCGATTCCTAGGGGGGGAGGGGGATTGAAAATAAATATTAGAGATTTTATATTCGAATATTTATTTGATATTACCCTGGACTGGTCCCTGAAGCGCAGGAGTGATCATTTTGCTTTCATGTAAGAAACGATCAAGATAACACTGCGTCAATACGATGTAGTGCCCTATGCACCCTTGGGTGCGCGGATAAGGGTTAGAGGGAGAGATAATTTGTGGAACTGATAATATATGTAGGTACCCCCTACTACATACAAGTAAATAAAAAATATTAATGTTTCTTAAAAATATCAAATCTCAGAAAGTTATTTTCCGATAGGAAAATTGGTGAATAACTTTAATGTGTGCTTTTAATTTTTTCCTTTCCATTGAACCAGACTGAGCTTCAGCAATGCGTGGCCGGGTACAGCTTTTTATAATGATAAATGAAAACAGCTTGATCATTCAAACATGGTGACATTTGAAGTTCAACTGTTTATAGGAAAACCTTATTTTTAATCTTAAAATCTTTATAAAGGGTCCGCCAAATAACTTTTTTTTTTTGAAAATGCTATAAAAAAAAAACTAAAAAACTTCGGCTGTGTGGCACGTAGCGCCGTCCTGTTGAAACCAAATGTTGCCAATATCCTCCTCTTCAATTTTTGTGAACAAAAATCCGTTCAACATGGCCCGATAACGATCGCCATTGACTGTAACGGCCACTCCTTGCTCATTTTCAAAGAAAAATGGCCCAATTATGCCTCTGGACCAAAATCCGCACCAAACAGTGACTCGTTTTGGGTGTACCGGCTTTTCAATGTATGCGTGCGGGTTTTCTGTGCCCCAAATACGACAATTTTGCTTGTTTACATACCCGCCAAGATCAAAATGAGCTTCATCCGAAAAGATGATTTTTTTGGCAAAATCGGCATCTTCTGTAAGTCGATCGCAGGCCCACTCAGCGAAGCGAAAACGCATTGGATGGTCAGTTGGCTTCAACTCCTGAACCAATTGGACTTTGTATGGCGTCATACCAAGGTCTTTATGCAAAATTCGTCTCAATGATGTCTCCGAAATGTTCAATTGTTGAGAACGACGGTGAATTGATGTTGATGGCGCTTCACGCACACTTTCTGCCACAACATCGATATTCTCGGGTGTACGCACTGTTTTTGGCTTTTCACGCTTTGGTTTATCGATGAGGATGCCAGTTTCTTTCACTTTTTTCACAAGATAACGAACATACGGAGCTGACGGTGCTTCTCTTCTTCCAAAAACCGTACGCAATTTTCGCACACATTCTGCAACATTACCATGATTTTCAAAGTAATGTCGCAATATTTCCCAGCGTTGTTCAAGCGTATACACAACCATATTCGCTCAGCGGAAGGATAAAACTAATTATCTGTCAAATCAGACATGAGCTAAGTGTTACCATTCACGAAATAAGCACTAGTTGAAAAAAAAAACTTTAGATGGCGGACCCTATACTTGGTCGGGTGTAAGTACCTACGTGCTGCCATCATTCTCAATTGATAAGATCGTATCAATAAGCACGTTCGTATATATTTGAAACACAATCATTTTAGGATTACATTTACTATCTTATTATCCATCTTAAAATAATAATAAAAAGCTAATGTGATTTCAGAGAGGTTAATCACGGTTTATCTAAAAACGTTTTATCAGTTGTAAACCAAAGATCCATCATTTTCCATAGTATAACTTCGGTATTTCGTGCGTCATATGTATTTAATGATCTAATTATGTAAATATAAACGAAATCATACATTTATTAAATGAATCGGAACAAACCGGAATCTCTACACTAGGCAAAATTTTGTCAAATAAAACTTGCTTTGCAAAATTTACTTATATATCATAGGAATGGGAACACATGTTAATATTTCAATTCTCAAATCGGACTAATCGGTCGAATTTAAAAACACCATAACGAAATTCTATCGAACGTATTCACTACTTGTTATTACATAGTCAGCCTGTCATTTTGTCTGATGGCTGACATTGATCTACGTACAGGGTGGCACAAAATTATTCACCATTCGGAAGATGTTATAATTTTTGTAAAAGGCGTCGTAACGTCAAACATATTTGACATTTGTGAACTAAGCACAAAATTTTGCTTCAAAAATGGGTGAATCTGGTGTATTTTCAAAACAAACCAACAATAAAAAATTGTGGCCCCAAGGATCGTTTTTTTTCTATTTTGGCAGTCAATATGTTATGGTTTTAAAGAAAATTGTCAATTTGCGAATATATCCGGCGATTTATGAATCGTATGTAAACAAATCTCCTCCTTTCTCCTTTACTATCACCGTCTCCTTTCTTAAAACAGAGAGATGAAAAAAAACACATTTATCACTGGAACCTACATTTTTTAAAAAATATTCTGGGATAAATTATGTTCACCTATACAGTGCTGCAGGGAAAAATACCCGGAGAACAAAAAATAATTTTTCCTCATAACAAACCTATTCCTAAATTAACCAGCTGCCTAACACATATAAAATAAAACCCAGTCAAGGTCTAAAATGAATGAACTGATACAATACTTTATTAAAAGATATGTGTTTAAGTGAATAGTTATATTTTCTCTTTTTTTCCTTTAAACATGCTTCTTACCTTATGTTTTTATATGTCAATTTACTGTACCGTCTAGTGCTTTATAAAGTATAGTATGTTTAGTGTTTTCTTG
Source organism: Brachycentrus maculatus (assembly GCF_059751285.1). Taxonomy (NCBI): domain Eukaryota; kingdom Metazoa; phylum Arthropoda; class Insecta; order Trichoptera; family Brachycentridae; genus Brachycentrus; species Brachycentrus maculatus. Next base: position 231,126 of record NW_028281061.1, on the reverse strand, counting down.
TTTGTTACTTTCTTATGTGTTTTTCAGTCTTGTCAACCTTAATCCCATGTCCCAAAATGAGTAATGGAAATTACTCATCGGTAATATTTTCTTTGTGACTTTTACATTATATATGTAATATGTTTAAATAAACAGTATTTATTTATATTGTATGTTTATTAACGACTGCATTTTTTTTTGCAGTAGGTATTGTTAGTATTATTAATATGTTTCCTTCTCGATGAATCATTGACGTGGAGGTTACATATATTATGACCAATATAATAATTTGAATAAATGAACTAAGTAAAACTTAAATTAATAATGGATACATTTTACCACAAAGCGTAAATTTAAATATAAAAAAAACGATACCATATACAAATTAAAAATATTTTAATAAAAATTAAACACTTGAAAAATCCACTTAATTAATTGAGTTTTATTTTTATTTACAACTAGTTTCGAAAACGACAATTGTTTTCATCTTCTGGTACAAATTTAAATTGGTAAGTTTTAATTTGTGCCAGAAGATGAAAACAATTGTCGTTTTCGAAACTAGTCGTAAGTAAAAATAAAACTCAATTAAGTGGATTTTTCAAGTTTTTAATTTTTATTAAAATAATCATGTCTTTCCACAAAGTTATTGCCGAATCAATAAATAATAAAATTTAAAATATGTAAAAATAAGTTTTAAAAAATCTCCTTACTGACATTTATACAACATGGCTGAATAAGTATTGCACCCACCATTTTATTTTATTTTTATTTTTTATTATTAAAATAAGTCGTTACTCAATTCGGTTATGGGATTCGATCATTTAAAGCTAATCCCCTGAATCAGTAAACACATTTGGTTGCGTCTTTCGTATTTCTGACTCCTGATATATTTGAGAATTTGAGTTCAAAAACTTAAGCAAGAATGAAATGTTGTTTACCCTTGGAGTCTTAAAATATTTTCTATTAAAATTGAATTTGAATTATTTTTGCGAGGACTACGTTTTGATTTGTCAAAGAAAATAAGTGGTATTTCAACATTGTGTAATCGTGACTCATGACCGTAGTATTTATATCGATTTGACGTCAATGATATTATTGTTTACAAAATTATAATACTTAATAACTGAACGATACGTTATGCAATATCTAGATGGTTCTTGAATATGCGTTCGTTTGCACGTAATTTCAGATTTGATTTCAAAACGATTCGATAAAAAAAATCGTTTGCTACGCAGTATCCGATTAGTGTTTTTTTATTACACACTTATTTTTTTGACAGAGGTGTTTTTATGTGTATATAGAAACACCAAATAAAATTTAGAGAAGACCTGCAGGCGCTGGTGAAAAAGATGTGTAATGAGTGCAAGGAAAAATGTTTGATTCATTCTACAAGGACAATATGATAGACACCAATTATTTCAACTTAAATTAGTTTCAATTTAAGACTTTTATGAAATTATTTATAAAAAAAAAACTAGATCTAAGCAGCTTCTTCTATTAATTTAAAAGTTATTTCTTTTTTCTTCTTCAAACCTTTATCCGCACCCAAATGGTGCATAAGGCACTGCATCATATAAACGCAGTGTTATCTTGATGGTTAACACATGAAAGAAAGGTGATCAGCCCTCCGCTCCAGGTACCAGTCCAGGGTAATAGTGAATAAATATTGGATTGAAAAAATCACTTTTACAAGGTACACAACGCCGGGAAGGGAGGGTTAAGTAGAATGAAAGGTTTATCGACACCAAAATATAACATGACTATAAAGAATATTGAAAGCTGTCCCACCGCATGCCCAGATCTGATACAGAAGCATCTAGGCTTCTTGACAGATCTGCTCTTGCAAAGCAATTTTTTTAACTATGTTTCGAAATTTATTGAAAATGTGAAACAATATAAAATTGTATCCCGATTTCACTGTGAATTTACATTTAAAAGCTTTTAATATACCTGTCACCGCCAATCTAAATAAATACATGTTTGTAAATCCGTCACCAAATCATCTATAAGGACCTTAGTGCAGGCAGTGAAAGGGATTAGTATTTAGTTCAATTAGTCAGCTAAATCCGACTCCAACCCGACGCTGGCCGGCACACAGACGCCCACAACCCCGACCAGCACGGCAGACAGACACGGAACAGTGCAAAGACATTTACAGAGAATGGTCAGTCATCGCATTTCCACTCAACCATTATTCATCGACACTCTATTACTAAAAAGAATAATGATAAAACTAAATGTATGGTCGTAGGAAGAGAGGAATTAAAGACGAACTTTGTACTAGATCAAGGGTGGCCAACCTGCGGCCCGCGGTCATGTATGACGAATTAAAAAAAAACATATCGGGTCATTCAGAATATATTTTAAATCATATTTTCATCAAGTTTCTGTAATTACATGAAATGCATATATTCTGGTGAAAAGAAACTCAAATCTCGCAGTGAATGGCCATTGATAAATTGGTTTTATTGAAAGTAAAATTGGTAATATTGTTTGATTTATGTGTACTAATTAATCATTTTGATAGTTAAAATTGATAAAAGAGTTTATTACTATAAAGATACATACATTTCTTGTTGGTTCAATGTGTATTTTCTTCTTACATCTTGTTGTAGTAATGTGTTTTTAAAAAAAAATAATTATCTAGATTGTACTTTCTGATTACATCAGCATTCATATTATTTATAATACTAAAAAATCAACAAGTATAAAATTCATTATATTTAAAAAAAATAATACTCTCTGTATGTGGTCCTTGGGAAAATTTTAGGTCATGGATGCCGCCCGGGGTGCAATTTGGGTTGGTCAGGCCTGTACTAGATGGTAATAATAGCAAACAAGTAGAGAATGGAAAAATATCACGATGTGTGATTATTATGAAAAATCACGAGACTTTCGGTAACATTCTTCTTGAAATCTGTAGAGAACTAAGGGAGATATTAAGGTTTAAACTTGGTGGGGAAGGCAACGAAGAAGGTGGGCAGGCAACGAAGAAGACAATGGTATGCGCATGTGAGGAGAATGGAACCATCCAGACTCCCCCACATCGCACTGTACGGCCAACCCCATGGTAGACGACTTCCAGGCAGACCACAAAAGAGATGGGCCGATAGCTGGGAATCGACGTCGCAGGAAGCTAATCCCTCTCAAAAACAGGCCGCAAGGCCTATAATAATAAGAAGAAGAACTTTAGATATTTTAATAAAACGACAAACGTGCATTCGCATACGTCATTAAATTTCATATGGTTTATTGTCTATGATTTATAGAGCTGTAATAGAGCTGGAATAGTGAGCCGGATGAAACAAACAAGAAGAGAAGTCAAAAACAACTTTTGAAAAAACCATATAAGTTTGAAAACAAGAAAAAAACATAATTAAATTTAATTGATTTGACAGTCACTGTGATAATACCTATCCGTTTTTAATTTAAGGATATTCGCAAACAAAGAATTCATTCCACCGGCCACAGACATGTCGCACCCGATTATTTAAAATACATATGTATATTGGATATTTTTTTGTTTTTTTTTTAGAATATATTGGACAGAAAAAATATTTATATATTTTTTCAAACTCCTTACCTTTCAACAACTCTTTTTTTCAAAAGCGTATAATTATTTTCAAGAAAACCTTATTTTTTCAATGCAAAAACGGTGCTGTAAGAAAAAAAAAACAGTTGCATAAATTTTTACCAAGATTTACAGAAAATTAAGTTACGACTTAACGAATACTGGGTCTTAAGTTTTATTTGGTTAATACCACTGTTTCGAAACTCGTGTCACAATAACAAAGGAATATCGGTATTTAGCAAAAAAAAAAAAACTAGATTTATTCTACGTTAGTAAGTTGCAATGAGTAAGTTCCATGTTGCAAGAATTTTCTACAGCTCAAGTGGTATTAACTTGAAGATAGCTTCGCATTAAAGATTAGTTTTGCATGCTAAGGGCGTTTGTCCACTACACGAAATTACACGGAATTTTACCGTCCAGCACGTCAGTTCGCGTTTTAAAACAATGGCTTGGATTGGCTTGTGCTTTTGTCCATCTTTCTTCGGATCGGTGCTCTTGATCGGTGCGTGAACACGTTGCGCGTAAATTTGATCACGCTAAACTCGGCTGTTCAAACTCAAAACACAGCAAGGGACATTTTTTTGTAGTACGTTTTTTTTTGCATTTTTGGACTAAGTAGATTCTACTTAGTCCGAAAATGCAAAAAAAAAACGTACTACAAAAAATGTCCCTTACTGTGTTTTAAGTTTGGACAGCTGAACTGTCATAGTCGCTTTCATTTTTAAAACCGCACTAGACGGTAAAATTCCGGGTAGTGGACAAGCGCCCTAAGAGTAGAAATGCCTTGAAATAAGCCTAACAACTGTACTAAGAAACTTGGATAGATAACTTTCGATTTAATAGATTAAGTAGTGGTATTTACCAAATAAAATTATAATTTACAATCCTCAACTCTTCACTGTAATTTCAGCCCTAGACTACAATATGCTCGTAAATTACGTAGAATTAGCAAAATCTACATAATGAATGATAAAAACGGAGAAGATTTTATCAGAAATTACGTGCAAATCGACCAAGAGATATACTCATCAGTATGTATAATATTTAAAGTTTCTTTGAGTCACATAATGGACAATCTTTTTAATCGGTGATATCTAGGCATTCAATTCAATGTGAACAATTAATTGAAAGATAATTGACCACGGAATAGCACCTATAAATTAAGACTACTGTTGTACTGGCACTACATTGTGCCTGATCACCAGAAAGCTCGTCGTCTATAGCGTTAACTAAATTTTAAATTAAATTCTAAATATTAAAAAAAATTGTTTTCATATACGTGAATAAAATACGTGTCCCTTTTTATAACAAATAGTTTGCCAGTGTTTTTAAAGGACTTATGATGACTGTCGGAAACGGAAAAATTGCGGAGAAAGTCAAAATTGATTTTAAACCGGAAGCATCCTCGTTGGATGTCTTTTGGAGAATCGTTAACACAGTAAACCATGCGATTATAGCAATAGTGACCTTTTCCACGTGTTGGTTAGTATTCTCTGGTGCAAATGTGGGAATATTCGAACTTCATATTGCTCTAACGACCATAGGGGTATGTAAAATGACCTATTTTATTATTACTTATTTATACTTTATTACTATTTTATTTTTTCTGCCTCATAAGTGCAAAAACGCCGTTGACCACCATGCCGAAGCCCATTGGATTTGATATTCTAGTACTTTTATTTATTATTTATTTTGTTTAATTTACTTGTTAAATACATGTATAATACATGTTAAATACGTGTTAAATACATACGTTTATGCAGGGCTTCTTTTTAAACAAAAAAGGTCCCGGAACTCGTTTCAGTCAAGCTTTTTACAAAAAAAAAATATATGTATTCAAATATCATTTTAATATTCATTACATTACCATATTTTATCATTGTGATCGCCAGTGAAACCTCTATCTATCGTTTTTAAAGGGACCTATTAAAAAATTTTTCAAACAATGAATGCGGGATTAAGAGGTCAATACGCAAGCAGATACGACCGAGTAAAGATACCGTCCTCCCAATCTGCATAACCATTCGTAGGGTAAAATTCTTAGAAGAACACATGTTTCAGATGCAAATGAATTTTATTTATTGCACATTCTACAATATATGCTTTTGTTCGTTCAAGAAATTTCAGTTCGACATTTGTTTTGGTATAAGCGGAAACATATACAGTAAACCCCCCTTTAACATTTAAATAAGTACCGCGTCTTTGGAGGGAACGTTATAGGGGGTGAATTTTTTTATTCAATAATTACTCATTTCAGTCATAGCCACAGGTTAAAATGTAAAACTACAATTTAAAACATTAACCCCCTATAACTTTCCCTCTGATAACGCGGAACCTATTTCTACGTTATAGGGGGTTTATTGTTTCTTTTATTCCGCTTATTTCAATTCTTGACCAATATTGTAAGAAAGTATACTGTTTACTCCCTTGAAATATTAAACATACGCGAAAACCAATGCCGAAAAATACGAAAAGAGAAAATAATATGACTTAAAAAGAATTGCTGAAATGCCAAGTCTTGGGTATTAAACTGTTACTTAAAAATCATGAATAATTTAGTTGTAATAAAGTAACACTGATTTTTATAATCCACTTGCAAATTGTGTTTGTTAATGTTAAATAAATAAGTTTTTTAACCAATGGCGGCAACCGGTAGAATATTAAATTTTCTACCGATTGGAGCTTTTTTGAGAGATTTTAGAAAGTGAACTGTCGATTGGCATAGCGAGTTTTGCAAGAGTATTAATTTTTCTATTTCATTTTATTCCTAACGTAACGAGTTTTGGCAGATTATGTACAGCATGGACGTTACTGTTTATAATTTTCTACCGATTGGGGCCATTGGCTAAGTGGCTTATTTTTTAAAAACATAACTTGGTTTAAAAGTTGACTACTCATTTCGTAGTCGTACAGGAGAAAGTGATCAACTAACAAAACGTAAAATGTTCTGGAGGGCCATTTAAGTCACTTTTGCTTGGCAAGAAAATAATGCAGTTAGTCATTTTTAAGTCAATATATTATACTTCCATGTTTAAAATCACTTTGGGATTTTTTCATGGCAATATTAAGCTAGTAAGATATAAAACAGTCAATGATTACGTATTTGTAAAAAATGCACTTGGTCAGTTTCTCCTGTATGACTACGATTTGTCTAACACATCGCTCACTCCTTTCAAGAACGTCATAAATCAAAAATCGTCAATTTTCTGTTGTGCATGTTTTCGGAATGCCCAGAAAATGTACTATATCCCAGCAAAAGCGGCATATTTTTAACTTTATATTTACCCGCTACAGGGCAGAAAGTGTTATTATGGCATTTTGAAGAAAATGTATTGTTTAATTATTTTTTAAATTAAAAGAGAAAGAACCTTCAGGTTTTACCTAAAAAGATCTGTTGCACAGTAAAAAGTTCAATAAGCGGCTTGATATTTATTTTTCGTATATTGTATTATATTTTTAAACTTTGAAAACGTTCTCCTGAAAAATCAAGTTTTTTGATTTATGACGTTCTTGAAAGGAGTGAGCGACATGTTATGTATATTTTATAATGTATATATTAAATGTGTATTTATTTATTATTACAGTATCAACTGCTGATGGCTGAGACGATTATGACTTTTGCCAGTGCCAACTCCTGGTCATCGTCTATTGACAAGCCCACGAAGAAATGTTACCACTGGGTCTTGGGTTTTACAGGATCCGTTTTGGCTATAACTGGCACATCTCTCGTCATATACTCTAAATCCAAACATCTCACTTCACCCCATGGAATATTAGGTAGATATTGAGTACTTATTTTTACGATAATTTTGAGAAAAATGTGTTGAGATGGTTTGGGCATGTGAATCGAATGAGTGAAGAACTGCGCTACATAAATTGTCTAATATTTTATTATTATTATTTTTAATAAACCCTTGCTAAGATATCGACTTAATCTTGATTGATGATAAAACGGTTGAATTAAGTATTATTATGATTTTAAATCAAAATACGATTAACGAATTTACGAATCGATGTATTTTTGCGACAGGTTTTTAATATGTAGTAGGTAAGGTAATTAATAAAAATAATAACTTTTTAATTTTTTTTTCTAGGTGTGACTGCTCTGGTATTCACTTGTCTATCATTCATTAATGGTCCATTGGCCTACTTTGCCATTAAAATAAAAATAATCAGACCAGTCTTCATCAAAATCTGTCACAATTTGACTGCGTGCGTCACATTCGTCCTCGGAATCTCCAGTCTGTGCTTGGGATACAAGAAGTCCTGGTTCAAAGGAAAAACATCTGAAGAGTTTGTGATCTGTTTCATCGTATTCAGCAGCGCGTCTGTCTTTTTAACGCTCAGACAACCACTTATAAATACTTTTACAATGGTCAGGGGACTAGTGAAAAAGTAACATAAACCTATACATCGTTTGAAAACTACCACAACATTTTTTTCACATCCCAACAAAGATGAAGAAGAGTATGGAAGTCTGGGCAATTACGGGGCTTACGACCGTCATAAGCTGGTTTAAGTGATCACTTTATACACGTGTAACATGCACCTATTCTACCCATGATTGACAACACACTAACCAAATTCTTGGAAGTTCTACAACAAACAAAACAACATTTTAAATAAATCACTAGAATTTTCACTAGTGGCATCTATGGGTGAGATGAAGGTTTTTTAATAAGCAGAAACTATTTTATATGTATGTGAGGTCCGAATCCTGGAATATAATCACATACATCAGAAATGCCAGAAAAAATCCTTTAATTTTATTATTTTAGCTCATAATTTGACCAGATAATTTATTTACAACATTTTGAGTGAATTGAATCACTAAAAATATTTTTAACTACCATAACATTTTGAATTTGTCTTAATCCTTGTTCTCTTATCGGGGTTTCTCTACAAATTTATAAACTGACCAATTATTTTTGTCCTCAAAACGAGACAATCACCAATTTTACGTAATAGCATGGATATTCAAGAAAAAACGTATTTTTTCATAGTTTTAATGTATTAATAAAAGAAAAGGAATGTCGATAAAGAAAAAAAGAGAAAATAATATAAATCGTTGTCGCACAGGAGAAAGTGACCAACTGACAAAACGTAAAATGTTCAAGAGGGCCATTTAAGTCACTTTTGCTTGGCAAGAAAATAAACATCAATGCAGTTAGTTATTTTTAACAAGTCAATATATTACATTTCTAACTAAAATACTTTGGGATTTATTCAGGGTAATATTAAGCTATTAAGATATTACATAGTCAATGATCACGTTTTTGTAAAAAATGCACTTGGTCACTTTCTCCTGTGTGAGTACGAAAAATGAAAAAAAAAATTGTTTTATATTGGGACAGGCTAAACATCTAAAAACGGGACGTACAATCACTTTAGGTATTTATATTAACATCTAATTAGGGATGAATCTCACATTCAAATCTCACTTTAAAAAGTACCTACATATATGTAAAGAGAACTCCACCGACAAGACACATACGGAGGCTTGGTGGGTTTCCGCAAAAAAAATCATAAATTAATCATGTAATATGTATGAATTCATAAATGTATGTTTATATGTACCTATATATTTTTTAACCAATAAATAAATTAAAATAGCTTGTTTTAAACCTGATTTCTTATAAAGATAGTGAATGCCGGGAACAGAGGGAATGAATTCTGTCTACCGCCAAATCAATCGTACGAATGTGTGATAGTCGCATAGCAGACACATTTATGTAGTGTCACAGGCGTGTGACTCATCCGACCAAAGGGTTCAAACCCTCATCCGCAGCCGATGGTGCATAGGGCATTACATCATATAAACGCAGGACGCAGACCCCCAGGCAGACCTTCAATAAGGTGGAAAGACAGCTGGTAGTCAACATCCCAAGAGCTACAAGCGGAGGCACAAACAGATCCTTAGGATCTAGAAAAAGAAGAAAAAGAAGAAGATTATTCTTCTTACCCTTATCCTCACCCAATGGTGCATAGGGTACTGCATTGTATTGACGCAGCGTTATCTTGATCGTTAACACATGAAGTAAAGGTGTTCAGCCCTCCGCTTCAGGTCCCAGTCTAGAGTGAAAAAATCACGTATTTTACCCAAGGGTTAGTGCTAGAAAAACCAGATGTGCTTGACTGGTCCGCGATTGGTCTTCCACTGGTACTCGATTTATATATACAGGGTGGCACAAAATGAGTCACACTATCGGAGGATGATATAATTTTTTCAAATGGCGTTGCATGTCAATCATATTTGACATTTGTGAACTAGACAGCTGCAGTATACAAACAGATTGATAAAACGGGCACAAATGTGCATCAACAGTGGCGGCAGCCATTTGACATTTGACTCAATTTCTTCATTCAATAATTTTTTTTATTTGGTTAAAAAAAGTTATAAAACAACAAAATTGGATAAATTAATTGCGCCAACTTGAATCTGTTTGTAAACTACTGCTGTCTAGTTCACAAATGTCAAATTAACGCACGACATATATATATATATATATATATATATATATATATATATATATATATATATATATATATATATATATATATATATATATATATATATATATATATATATATATATATATATATATATATATATATATATATATATATATATATATATATATATATATATATATATATATATATATATATATATATATATATATATATATATATATATATATATATATATATATTTATATATATATTATAAAACTGTTTAAGAAATTAAATTTTACTGGATTAGAAAATATCTAATCCGTAGTAAAAAGAAAAACTGTTACATCGCCTTAGTTGGAAAACCCTGTACATATAAAAGATGACGGTTGGGTTTTGTTAGTAATTAAAGATAATCTAATAAAACAAACGATTACTTAATTATCGAATCATAAATCATAAACGATGTTCCGAGACAAAGATTATTTTTTTTATCCCTTTAGATTCACAAAACCCATTGTGATGTACGACATGTGAATTATAGTAGAACGAAAAAATCCGTGCATGTAATTTATACAGTACGTCGAATTCCGTTCTGGACGTCCCGGGTTCGATTCCCAGGGGGGGGGGTTCAAATAAATATAAGTTATTTTTTCACTGTAATATTTATTCAAAATTACCCTGGACTGGTATCTGAATCGGAGTGCTGATCACCTTTCCTTCATGTGTTAACCATCAAGATAACACTGCGTTTATATGATGCAGTACCCTATGTACTATTGGGGTGTGGATAAGGTTTTGAATGAAAAATGAATGAAACAGTGAAAACACATTCAAGTGACGCACGCAAATGCATGCAGGAGTGTATTATTAAGATTTTGTTTTGGAATTTTAGTATTGTATATTTTACTTCGAGCTTTTTCTAAATATAATAAAACACTGTTGCGCTAAATTTTAATTTACAACATTTTCAATGTGTCCCAATACTTGATCTGTTGATTTTCTGCACATGGGAGTTTTTTACTTATTTATTTATTTATTTATTTATTAAATATGCAAAGTAAAGTAAAAGTAAAAGTAAATTAACTTCAAATCGATAAAATAAAATGTACCAAAAATCGCATAAAAAATTAGAAAAAAAATCATAAAAATAAAAATACAATATATAATAAAGGTCATATAAAATATATGCGGTTTTTTGAAAATTACATTTGAAAATCGCATAACTTCAAAATCTCCCCATAAAAACAGACCCAAGGGCAATTCAATTAATTTTCTAGACATTTCTACTTTACATTCTTAAAATGAATTACGCTGTTCTCTCCAATAAAGAGACAAAGAGACAAATTATTTGGATCATTTTTTATGTGTTTTTATTTAACTTTAATTAAAATAATATTACTAACATTTTAAATAAAAAAATAAAAAATTAAGTACGTTTGTTTTCAGACGTCAGTCTACGTGTTAATTGAACAGCCCTCGTGTATTATGACTTGATAATGACCTCGAAGCGCAAAGGGTTTAGGACGGTGGGTTACAACAGCGACTTAATATCCTGGAAAACCGGATTGATGCGTTTTACCTACGATAACAAATAATGATAAGAAAAACTTAGGCTTACACATGTGCTATATGTGTGTATTATAATCTGAAATATATTTGGAATTACGCATACGAATAGATGATTATCGAGTAGTGGGTACATCAAAACTCGATTTTTTATTTATTATTATTATAACTGTGTTATTACGGCCTCCGCAGTGTACGGCTGTCCAAACTCAAAACACAGTAAGGAACATTATTTTGTAGTACATTTTTTTTGCATTTTTTAGCAAATAGATTTAAAAAAAAAATTTAAACCCTTATCCGCACCCCAATGGTGCATAGGGCACTGTCTTATAAACGCAGTGTTATCATGATCGTTTTACACATGAAGGAAAGGTGATCGGCCCCCCGCTTCAGGCACCAGTCCATGGTAATATTGAATAAATATTACAGTGAAAAAATCATTTATATTTATTTTTACCCCCCTTGGGAATCGAACCCGGGACCTCCAGAACGGTAGCCGAGCGTGCTGACCATTACACTACGGAGGCGGACGAAATAGATTCTACTTAGACCAAAAATGCAAAACAAAACGTACTACAAAAAAAATGTCCCTTACTGTGTTTTAAGTTTGGCCTGCCGTGTAGTGGTTAGAGCATTTGTCTAGCATGGTGGAGGTCCCAGGTTTGATTCCCAAGGGTTCAAAAAAAAAAAAAATTTCACTCAAATTTTTATTTCATAATACCTAGGACTGGTACCTGAATTACCTGAATCGCAGAACTGACACCTTACCTTCACAAAGTAAACGATTAAATTTACATTGCATCAGTTTCATGCAGTGCCCTATGCACCATTGGGTGCAGAGGGAATCGCACTTTTTATACTATCAGCAATAAGCAAACTATCGCATCCGAATGTTTGTAAAATTATATTCTGTAACATATAACGTCAAAAAAATACACCGAATACTCTTGTTTTCAATAATTAAATCTCATGATCGCTTCCGGTATTTTTTAATTCAAATCTTAACGTGGATAAAGATGAATATAGAAGTCTGGGTATTTACAAGGTTTACGACCTGTCAAGCTGGTTTAAGTAATTATTTTATACACAACTAACGTCTATACTTTAAACACGTATACGCCTACTTCTTATACACCCTGTGTAATATTGAGTGTTTTAATTAGCCAGGACACAATATGCAGAATCCTCTTCTAGTGGAACGGAAGGTCTGTTGATGTCAGTCAACAGTCAACCTTCTCTTGAGGAGTTTTACGTGGTTTCCTCCCAGCAATGAGCAAATGCTGAGAAGTTCCTGATTGGCCCACACTAGATTATACCTCCTGTTCCCAGCACAGATTTAAATAAAACATCTTTATTTAGTTAGCAAGGACAAAAATCCACTTACTGATATTTAAACCTTGTACATAATAAGCAAGGTAAATAATAAATGCAATTCCCATCTTAAAAAAATAATAATTAAACTAATATTTATTTACATCATTTTGAGTGTGTCCAAATACTTGTTCACAAAATCATCTTTGATGAGATGTTAAAAAATAATATGAAAATAACTCCTGTAATTGGAGATAATCCAGATTTTGTGAACAAGTATTTGGACACACTCAAAATGTTGTAAATAAATTATCCGGTCAAATTATAAGCTTAATAATAAAAATTAAAATGGTGTTTTCTGGCGTTTCTCATGTGTGTGATTATAATCCAGGATTCGGACCTCACATACTAATATAAGAGTTTCTGCTTAGTAAAAAGCTTCTTTACATCTCACTAATAGATGTCTCTAGTGAAGTTCTAGTGATTCAAGAACAAGGTTTCTAAATTGGTTCATATATATATAGAACTTCCAAGAATTTGAGTAGTGTGGTTGTCAATAATGGGTTGAATTGGTGAATGTTACACGTGTGTAAAGTGATCACTTAGACCAGCCTATGACGGTCGTCAGCCCCGTAAATGCCCAGACTTCCATATTCTTCTTCATCTTTGATGAGATGTTAAAAGAAAACTAATATTTATTGATTTGGCGTTTAATTTATAGAACTCCATTTTGAGTCTCATGAGGACCTATAAGTTTCAGACCATCATCTACAGTTGCCGGCTTATATTTAGCTTGAATACGGTTTATCTGTGTACCTAATCACACCGTGCGGCTATATCAACAAAGAAATAAAGCGTTGACAATATTTGGAGTCACGCCTGATAACAGCAGAAATCGCGAAAACACAATCATATATGTTTCAAAGGATTCGATAAAATACAACAGTTACAAATGAGTCGTCCTAGTGCAAAGAAGAGCGAAAGGATCTGAACAATTCGATTGATCGTTTACATCTAGTTTTAAAATGGAAGACAGAAAAGCGGTTCATCCCCATAACTGGGGGTTAGTAGCAGTGAGAAAAGCGGCAAATACTATTGCACATATGCTAGTAGGATTGGTGGTGTTCTTTGTAGTTCGTTTTGCGGCAAATGATTTCGCTTCAGTTAATGATTTCCAACTTCACATCATGTTTTCCGTATGTGGCGTAAGTATCAAATTGAAATTGTAATGATAAGAATCACTAGAATTTTATCCGTCGTAGTGCTGATATATATATATATATACAATATATATATATATATATATATATATATATATATATATATATATATATATATATATATATATATATATATATATATATATATATATATATATATATATATATATATATATATATATATATATATATATATATATATATATATATATATATATATATATATATATATATATATATATATATATATATATATATATATATATATATATATATATATATATATATATATATATATATATATATATATATATATATATATATATATATATATATATATATATGTATATATATATATATATATATATAGATATACATACATATATATATTCGTATATACAAAGTATTTGAAATACTTGATCTTCACAATTCTTTGCTTATATTCTAAACCATCTCAACACACCTTTCTTAATTTCATCGATAATGCTTAACAAGCCTTGCATTTTTTCCTTCCATGTATATATATATATATATATATATATATGTATATATATATATATATATATATGTATATATATATATATATATATATATATATATATATATATATATATATATATATATATATATATATATATATATATATATATATATATATATATATATATATATATATATATATATATATATATATATATAGTCTGGGCATTTACGGGGCTGGCGACCGTCATAGGCTGGTTTGTGATCACTTTACACACGTGTAACATTCACAAATTCTACCCATTATTGATAACCACACTACTCAAATTCTCGGAAGTTCTGTATATATGACCAATTTTCGAAACGTTGTTCTTGAATCACTAGAACTTCACTGGATCTATTGGTGAGATGAAAAGAAGTTCGTCATGAAGTTCTGGTGATTCAAGAACAATGTTTCAAAAATTTATTTTTATAAATATAAATATATATGAACCATAAATATGTAAAGTGATCACTTAAACCAGCCTATGTCCATATACTTCTTCATCTTTGATGAGATGTCAAAAAATAATATGAAAATAACTCCTGTAATTGGAGATAATCCAGATTTTGTGAACAAGTATTTGGACACCCTCAAAATGTTGTAAATAAAATTTTCATTCGCGTTGCATGGAAAAAATCCCTGCTTGTACTTACTTACAGCAATCTTAGCTCTCATTTCAATATAGATATTTATCAAAACAATTTTCTTTTCCAGTATCAATTGCTTACTTATGCTGGAGGCTATACTCTCGTTCAGCAAAGACAGTCCGTTGGGGTCGATTCTACCCCGACAGATTAAGAGGATGATGCACCTAGTGTTGGCGTCGTTAGGTGTCATCTCCTCCCTTACTGGAGCCATCCTGGGGTTAAAAGTTCACGGAGCCTTATTTGACACTGCCCACGGAATCTGTGGTAAGAGTAACTGAAAAAATACGAGTATTTTATTCACTGAGACAATTTGTATTTCTGCGATCATGTTTTGTGACTTTTCACTTTTTTGCGGACCGCCACTTCTTGTACCAGTCCAGGGTAATATAAAATAATAATGAGAGGGAAAATCACTCATAATTATTAAGACCCCCCCGATAATCGAGCCTGGAACCTGCAACCCGGTAGTCAAATGCGCTTACCTGTACACTACATTGACTGTTGACATTATTTAGTATTGGCAATGCTGCCATTTACTTTTCATATTTGCTAGTATTACTATATTTTAATTTTTTAAATTTAATTTTCCCACAGTTCCCATATTATATTGTGTGTTTATATATATATATATATATATATATATATATTATATATATATATATATATATATATATATATATATATATATATATATATATATATATATATATATATAAATATATATATATATATATATATATATATATATATATATATATATATATATATATATATATATATATATATATATATATATATATAAATATATATATACATATATATATATATATATTTATATATATATATATATATATATATATATATATATATATATATATAATTATATAAATATATAATTTAACTTTATTCATGGTATTTTATATAGTATAAATATATGTCACATGAACCTCAGAGGCTTGTACACTTCATCTCAAGGTTTGGAATAATGTAAAATGCAATAAATTAATATAATTAATAACGAAATCGTCATTAAACCTAATTTGGGTAAACAAAAGATAAAAGAGTGTAAAATCAAAAATATATATCTTCAACCCTCCCTGGTAATCGAACCTACAGTATCTACTCAATGAATTAGGGCCACGCAGAATTTCGCGCAATTTCTCAATTCAAACAGGAATAACTCAGAGAAAACCTTGAATAAAACAACATTGAATTTTATTTACACATGAACACTTTATTACGCTTAAATTATGCATATATTTTCATATAAATAAAGTTAGTATTTAGTATTTCCACCTTTGGCAGAAATAACTGCCTCAATTCTTTTTGGCATACTTAAAATGCACTGTTTTATCATATTTTTTATTTCTTCGTCTTCTGACCAAATTTTTTGAATATTTTTTTTTAGACAGTCTACTGTCGGATTTGGAAATGAGTATACCTTATTTTTTAACATGCTCCATACGTTTTCTATAGGATTAAGGTCCGGAGAATTTCCAGGCCAGGGGAGCAAAGGCAGATTTTTGTTAGACAAAAATTTTATTATTGATTTAGCCCGGTGGCAAGGTGCCCCATCCTGCATGAAGGTGTATGAACCTTCTGTTGGGTCGAGTGTATGGTAGAAGGGCAATAAAATTTGTTCGAGGACCTGCTTATAGGAATTTTGGTTCATTGTTCCTTCCACGAAAAACAACGGCCCAGGTAAATTGTTAATAATACATGACCATATCATTGTTGCAGGGGGGTGTTTGATAACTTTTACCACACAGGCCTCATTGTAACGTTCCATTGGTGTTCTCCTGACGAATCGACGGCTCTCTGTCACGGCTTCTAACCGGCACTCATCACTAAAGATGACCTGAAAAATAATGAAAATTTAAGTTTAATTCAAATATATAAGTTTATTTACTAAAATAATATGTTGAAAATTCAATTTAAATACATACCTTTTTCCAATCATCTACCGAGTAATTTCGATGTAGCCTGGCCCATTTTAATCGATCCGCTTTCATTCGTGGTGTCAATTTTGGTACTTTTACAGGGCGCCTGCATTTCAGATTTACTTCGTAAAGACGTCGCCTCAGTGTTGATACCGATATATTTATACCCTCTTCTTCCAATTTTATTTTTAATGTTTTTGCTGATGCACTACGGTTTTCTAAGGCACTTTGAACGATTTTTCGATCAGTCCTCGGTGTTGTTTTTCTAATCCTACGACAGTTCTTTCGCCGATTGCTGGTGGCGGGTGACTGATTTTTTATTGATTTTGAAATTCTGTCCACTGTTTGACGAGAAACGTTTTCTTTTTTTGAAATTTCTCTATTAGATAGTATTCCTAATTTCAGTAGCACTATAACACTAGACTTTTTTTCCTCAGAAATGTCTTTACTTTTTCCCATTTTGTCCTTTTCAAAAAAAACACGTGTGTTTACAAAAAAAAATTATACTTTATGAACTAAAATTAAAAATTAAGTTTTTTTCACAAGACACGATAACTATATAACCTTTCTGAACAAAACAACAACCAGAACTCAAGAAACTTCACTAATAAATGAGATAGGACTATTTTTTGAACTTTCAACTATCTGTCTACCTGTGATAATTAGGGACCTTTCTCAGAAAAAGGGTTTGAAATTTTGTAAAGGCTTAAATAATCCAGGTATATTTTACATATTATTGAAGGTAATATACATGATATTAGATGTCAATAGAAAACTTAAAGTATTTATGTAAAATAAATATAATAATCCAAAAGATTTCAGAGTATTCAAAAAAATAATGGGTGGCCCTAATTCATTGAGTAGATACTGTAGAACCTCTAGTACGGTAGCTAAACAGGCTACCGTTGAGTTGGACTCATTAAGTAATCTTTAATTGATCAAATTTACGGAGGCGGATTCAGTAACATATTATGATTCTAATTATGTAATTTTACACTCTCCTTATCATCAATTGTTTACTTTGTGTTATATCATTTTTATAAACACGTATTCGTAACTACCGATTCCAGAAAATCAATCCATAATCAGGCCATTATAATAAAAAAAATACAATTTTACATTTGTTTATTTTTTTTACAAATTACAAATCGTAAATAACTTTATTTTAACGACCTGACGATGGATGATTTTCCGAAACCGGTAGTCACGAATAAGTGTTTATAAAAGTAGTATTACACAAAGTAAACAATGGATGATAAGGAGAGTATTTTATTACCATACCAAAAAGTGATTAATGCTTTTAATATACTAAAAAATATTTTATTTATTGTTTCGGCATTAACCTTGTGGTAAGACATGTTACAATGATTAAAGAAAACACTTGTTTTTTACCACTTGAGTTTTATTATAGACTACATGTTTCAGAAGTTAAACTTCCATCATTCAGGTCTGTATAATAACTATTATACTGTTATTATACAGACCTGAATGATGGAAGTTTAACTCCTGAAACATGTAGTCCATAATAAAACTCAAGTGGTAAAAAACAAGTGTTTTCTTTAATCATTGTACTAAAAAATATATATGTAATTTTGTCTACTCATTTCCAGGTCTCATTGCACTGATATTTTCATTGATAAGCTGCGTGAATGGGATTCTGTCGTTCTTCAGCCCGCAGTTGAGGGACAAGATCAACCCTTCGACCATCAAGTTCCTACACACAGTTTGCGGGTCCACGGCCGTCATCATGGGGCTGGTCACCCTGTGCCTGGGGGTCAATAAGACCCACCTGATCGTGGCAGTGTTCGGACAAGAGACTGCCACGTGTTTGATTATATTCGTGGTATTATCGCTGGTTTATACTCTGATTGTGCCCGTCATGAGTCTTAAGCGGTATTTGAATAATATGAGGGAAACTGCCCTGTAGAAAATATTAAAAAGTAACTAAATAATAGTATTGATATTTTTCATATTATTTTTTAACATCTCAACAAAGATAAAGAAGAAAATGGAAGTCTGGTCATGTATATGACGGTCATAAGCTGGTTTAAATAATCACTTTACACATGTGTAACATTCACCAATTCTACCCATTATTGGGTAGAATTGGTACTATTATTGGATGTTCTATATACATGATCCAATTTTGAAACATTGATCTTAAATCTCTAAAATTCTATAGAGACATCTATTGGTGAGATGAAAATAAGTGTTTTGAGCAGACACTCTTCTATTTGTATGTGAGGTCCGAATCCTGGATTATAATCACATGCATGAAAAAACGCCAGAAAATATCATTTTATTTAGATTATTTTAGCTTATATTTTGACCAAATATCCTTTTTATTTGACCAGATATGTTCTTTGTTGAGATGTAAAAAAAAAAATAATTAAAAGAAGTCCTACAATTGGAGATAATCCGGTTTTGTGAACAAGTATTTGGACACACAATAAACAGTATTTGGACAATTTTGCATTGATATTTCGCCATCGTAAGCAGTTTACATAAAAATGTTAGTTTACTAACGCGAGTGCATTTGGTGATTCATTGTGTAACAGGAAAACATAAGAGAGAAGGTTGGTTTGAGGAAGACAGTGTGGCCAATCTAAGGATAGTAGTCACCTATTTTCATTAATTCACTTATTCATCTCATAAAATAGTTTCACTGTTAATTTTTCACTCATCCATTCCACATGTCGAATAAGCAAACCTGTATAATTGACAATATCATAGCTGAGCATTCGATTATCACTAAAATTATTTGAAATTAAAAAGTGAAGCCGGTTTTGGGGCACCCGTTTTTTGTCAAATCATTCAGGATAACTGTATAATTTTTTTGTGATTTTGTTGTGCAAATAGTAAGGTTATAAGTTAATCGTATGAAAATATAATTTTGGAAACATTATAAAGGCGCAATTTTCGTTTAATACTGCCTAAATTATGTATATATATATATATACATATATACATATATATATATATATATATATATATATATATATATATATATATATATATATATATATATATATATATATATATATATATATATATATATATATATATATATATATATATATATATATATAAATATATATATATATATATATATATATATATATATAATATATATATATATATATATATATATATATATATATATATATATATATATATATATATATATATATATTATATATATATATATATATATATATATATATATATATATATATATATATATAAATATATATATATATATATATATATATATATATATATATATATATATATATATATATATATATATATATATATATATATATATATATATATATATATATATATATATATATATATATATATATATAAATATATATATATATAAATATATATATATATATATATATATATATATATATATATATATATATATATATATATATATATATATATATATATATATATATATATATATATATATATATATATATATATATATATATATATATATATTTGTATGATTTGTAATGCGTTATGTTCATTTTAAGTTGAATTTCATAATTTTAAGTTAATTTAAGGTTAAAAATAAAAATAAATTATTCTATTTTTTTTAATATTTGTTTTTTAATATCGTCATGACACATGGGATCAATTGCAGAGCGGACACCGCAGCCTCAAAAATCGCGCTAAGAGTGTCAGATATATGACTGTAAGGAGCATATCTGGCTAGTGTCTACCTACGATATAGAATAGGGAACACCAGGATAAGAGAAATACGAGATTTATGTATTCATTTATAAATCAAACACAGATTTTTTGAGTCTACTAAGTTAGTACTTAGTAGACTCAAAAAGTCTACTTAATAGACTCCAAAAATCTGTGTTAGATTTATAAATAAAAACATTAATTAAAATGGAGTTCTACAAATTAAATGCCAAATCAATAAATCAAGAAATACGCGAGATGGAAGATGTCGTCAGGTGGGGAAGGCAACGAAGAAGACAATGGTATGGAACCATCTAGACTCCCACACATTGCACTGCACGGGCAATCCCAAGGTAGACGACTTCCGTGCAGACCACCAAAGAGATGGATTGACAGCTGAGAATCGACATCGCAGGAGGCTAATCCCTCTTATAAATAGACCACAAGGCCTACACTAAGCAGAAGAAGAAGAAGAAGTTTATTTTTCTTACATACTTTCTTATTAGTACGAATATTCTTCCTCTAACGCTCAATGGTAGATACAGCACTAAATTGAAATATTTTGATCGTAAATTTAAATATGTGAACACAAACATCAAAAATTGTAAATAGGATCAATTTATATTGATATATTTTTCCTGTTGCAAAGTTTTTTTTTTTAATTTATAAAACACGTATGCGTATATAACCATAGTTATTATCATAAAAGTCGCATGAATATTTTAATTGATTTTTATGGTTATTTTTTTTACAATAGGTACTTAATAAAATACTGTAATATATTTTTTTTCAAACATTATATTTTTTATGAACGCTTCATTAAGCGTAGCCCGTGACAAGACATTCATTTAATTAATTAAACCATATCTGCTCCCTAGGTAGAGCATATGGAGTCCAAAAACTGTCTCCAGGTTTTTCTGTCGGCTGCCAGCTCCCTTGCATCCTTCCAAGTCAGATCCGCGTCCCGAAGTTCTGACGAGAACTGCCGACGAATTGTCAGCAGTGGTCTTACATGGGGCTTACGATAAGCGTTGCAAAAACCCATGTGTTGTGCAACAGCTCATGCCTAGATGCCCAACAACCCTTGATGTTGAGTAACCAGCGCATCGAAAGGGTTGAGACTTTCAAGTACTTGGGAGTGTACGCGACTGAAAATGGCAGTCTTCAAAAGCAACTGGGAGTGCGATTAGGACTCGCAGGGTCCGCATTTAACAGTATGAAGGCTTTTTTAATTAAGACATTCAATTAAATTTTATAAAAAAAGGAATATTTTATCTAGATAATACAAGCAAAACAATACAAAACAAAGTTAATTGATAAAAGAAAAAATTATAAAAATTTATATAAACAATATTATTTATATTCAAAGCATTTACTTTGTGGTCAAACATTTTAATTGATATTAGTAATGTTAGTAAATAACCACTCACCGACTACTTCTGTCTACCGGTTTCGAGACGTACCCGTCTCTTCGTCAGGACATACACTACAATTTAACAATCATGCGAACAACACTACACCACACCCACTTAGTACTATTCACATACACTATCACTACACATGCAAAACATGCAGAGCGAGTTGTTAGTCCCACCATGCTTTTGGGAAACTTCCCAAAAGCATGGTGGGACTAACAACTTGGGAAGTTGGACTAACAACTTGGGCTTTTGGGAAGTTTCCCAAAAGCATGGTGGGACTAACAACTCGCTCTGCATGTTTTGCATGTGTAGTGATAGTGTATGTGAATAGTACTAAGTGGGTGTGGTGTAGTGTTGTTCGCATGATTGTTAAATTGTAGTGTATGTCCTGACGAAGAGACGGGTACGTCTCGAAACCGGTAGACAGAAGTAGTCGGTGAGTGGTTATTTACTAACATTACTAATATCAATTATATAAACAAGATCAAAATATTTGTCCCATATCGAGAAGCTACTTCTTTACTTGCTTCTTTAGATTATTAATATTTATTTGTAATTTTATATAATGTGGCGCAATATTGTAATGTTTGGGTGCCAGGCATATGTGGCTTCTCTCGCCGAATATTATTAACATATTCAAATTTTAAATCAACGATTATTATTTTTATTGATTTTTATCTCGTATGACGTAAACGCATATGGTGATACGTTTATGAGTACCGTAAAAACAACTGACTAGTTTCTAACACACGTCGCATTTTAAAGAGAATTATCAAAATGTTTTTGTTTAAGGTGATTTTTTTATTTCTTAATTTTATCGATCTGTCTCCGTGGTGAAATGTTAAGCGTATTAAGCTACCGTAATGGAGGTCCCGGGTTCGATTCTCTGGAGTGACTGAAAATAAATATTAGTGATTTACGGTGTAATATTTATTTAATATTACCCTGGACAGGTCTGCAGTCTGGACTGAAGCGCAGGAATGATGCGTCAATACGATGCAGTGCCCTATGCACTATTGGGTGAGGATAGGGGTTAGAAGAATAATGTTATAGGTAATTCTTATTCTATTTCCTAATCTATTTCCGCCTTGCATTTTTTTCTCATTTCACCATTCAAACATTTTGCCGTATCTTTTTCTAATCCATTTCAGCTACGCTTTATCTACTTTCATTATTATCCAAAATAATAGTAATTATTGTTTTCAAAGAAGTAGATAGATAGCATAT
Source organism: Brachycentrus maculatus (assembly GCF_059751285.1). Lineage (NCBI taxonomy): Eukaryota > Metazoa > Arthropoda > Insecta > Trichoptera > Brachycentridae > Brachycentrus > Brachycentrus maculatus. Next base: position 207,560 of record NW_028281061.1, on the reverse strand, counting down.
CTTCATCAAGTATTAAATTTTATCTAAAAGTCCGTTATTCAATATGTTCCCAAGCACTCATCATCTTTGATCCCTTTTGACTGTGACTGCCAATTAACACAAAAAAATAAAGCCACTTGGGATCTACCTAAGCTTCTTTCCCTAACCGTCAAAATATTTTGAATAATGTTTAGTAGAAAGTGTTTTAGTATTAATCAGTCTTGATAAAGAAGCGGTTAGCTTCGAAACCGTTGGACATTGTAATTAAGTTATAATAAAATATTTATAGTGATTTTTAAACAAAGTTACATTTTAATTATAAAACATTTTAGTATTCAATACACAGACACAATATTTTACACACTTAGTAAAATACAACTTATTTTTAAGTGGTATTACACAATGCGAACTACGAATGATAAGAACAGTGTTATATTACCATTCTCCAAAGCTAACAATGCTTTTAAAATACAAAAAAGCTTTAGTCGAACCTAAACATGTAAAATAAACAAATATTCTGATAAAAATGTTTTTAAACACCTTCTACGGCAAGAAAGGGTTATAAATATGCTGAATGTTGTAATAATTAAACATTTTTCCTTTTTCATACAGGCTGATATTTACATAAAAATATTTTGTGGACGCAATATGAATAAAATTATTATTAAAAACAGTGTCAAATTAAAAATCGTGAATCAAACCATATTTTGATGTTGAACGCTGAGCAAAAACAGCTTATTTTTGTACCAGAAGTTAATTTGTATATATATATATATATATATATATATATATATATATATATATATATATATATATATATATATATATATATATATATATATATATATATATATATTTAAATATATATTTAAATAAACATATATATATATTTGTCCGCCTCCGAAGTGTAATGATCAGCACGCTCGGCTACCGTTCTGGAGGTCCCGGGTTCGATTCCCAGTCAAATAAATTCCGGGTCAAATAAATATAAGTGATTTTTTCACTCTAATATTTATTCAATATTACCCTGGACTGGTACCTGAAGCGGAAGGCTGATCACCTTTCCTTCGTGTGTTAACGATCAAAAAAACACTGTGTTTATAATGCAGTGCCCTCTGCACCATTGGGGTGCGGAAAAGGGTTTGAATGAATATATATATATATATATATATATATATATATATATATATATATATATATATATATATATATATATATATATATATATATATATATATATATATATATATATATATATATATATATATATATATATATATATATATATATATATATATATATATATATATATATATATATATATATATATATATATATATATATATATATATATATATATATATATATATATATATATATATATATATATATATATATATATATATATATATATATATATATATATATATATATATATATATATATATATATATATATATATATATATATATATATATATATATATATATATATATATATATATATATATATATATATATATATATATATATATATATATATATATATATATATATATATATATATATATATACATATATATATATATATACATATACATATATATATATATATATATATATATATATATATATATATATACAATATATATATATATATATATATATATATATATATATATATATATATATATATATATATATATATATATATATATATATATATATATATATATATATATATATATATATTTTTTTTTTTTTATATAAATATATATATAAAATATATAATTATTTGTATCAGAGCCAAAACTTTTCAACCTCTAATCCTCGTACCTTTATTTTTTCAACGTTATAAAGTCCGCTCATTAATAAGCTAACTATTTAAATTATTTAAATTTTAAGCGAAACAGATTTGAATAATTTCAATATACATATATACATATTTGTACGCATATAATGTAGTTCGTATCCTTCAACTTTGAACATGGTTTTTGAATAGTTGGCAATAACCTATCAATAGTGAATATTGATGCAAGTTACAACGCAGATGAGTGATGAAAGTTCTATATTTCATATAGCCTAGTCAGTTTCAATAGGATTGTCGAGCTGTTAGGAAGGCTTGAATGTGACATATCTTTGACCCCGATCAAACTCGATGGAGTATATGGCATCACGTATAATCGAGACGGTGGCTTGATTATCAATACACGGGGAGAAAGTTCTAGAAGTGGATATATTTTTTAAATTATACAAATGACGTAAGTAAAGGATGTTACTTCTATATGGGACAGGAAACTGGGGAGGAAATGTTGGGTCTATTAATAAGAAGATCTAGAGAGAAAAGTGTATTAATCCCTTAAAGCTACAGTGAAAAAGTGCTACCATGATGTGATGTGTTTTGTTTTATATATATATTTTTTATTGATATGAAATGGATTTATGGTTTTTCCTTGTTTGCGACTTTAAGGGTGTAATATTTCATGACAATTTTCCGAATGTGGTTTATAAAAAGTAGTGATGTTTTATTTATGTTTTATTGAATGTCTTAGACACTTTTTTGTACTTCGCTCACTCCTTTCAACGACGTCATATATCGAAAATCGTCAATTTTCAGTAGTGCATGTTTTCCGATTGCCCATAAAATGTACTATATCCCAGCAAAAGCGGCATATTTTTTTATTTAAATATTTACCAGCTACAGGCCAGAAAGACATTGTTTTTGCATTTTGAAGAAAAAGTATATTTTAATTATTTTATAAAAATTGTTTTTTTTTCAAATGGAGAAAAAACCTTCAGGTTTTACCTAAAAAGATCTGTTGCACAGCGAAAAGTTAAATGAGTGGCTTGATATTTATTTTTAATACATTTTATTATATTCTTAAACATTAAAAACGATCTCCTGAAAAATCAAGTTTTTTGATATATTAAAGGAGTGAGGGACATCATACAAATAATAACAATTAAGAAATTATAAAATATATCAAGGCAGGGGTTGAAAATCATGATTAAACTGAATGAGTTTAAGTAGTGCTATAAACTCCATAAGCTCTTCGGTAGTCAGGTCTTGGCCGGACTCTTTCACAAGCTCTTCGATATCGTTGTTATCCAATGCTATAAGCACGAATAAGCTCGAATCCCATGCTATAAGCTAATGACACAATCTTTGCATAACGTTATGCGAAACATCGCTCGTTAAGGAAGCAACTTATTTCACATTTTTATTTGCTCGTTATGAGAGTCACTGTACATAGTTATTTATTCTATTAAATGCAGTTCCACCAAGAAATGGAAGTACAAAAAAAAAGAAATTATAATAATATGCCCTCACCGAGTTTTCCCGTGCCGAGGGAACATTTGATAAAATTGATTTGAAATTATAAAATTGTTTCTGCAATCAAATACGACATGGCTGAATGATACGATCTACATATTTCAGAGCTGCACATTTACATAATCCACTTATTAATATCACTTTTATAGTTTGCTTATGTTTTTGATGACTTTATAAATAAAGCAAGCAGGTTTTACTTAAATGTATGTTAATCTAAGTTCTTTTGACTAAAACAGGTACAAAACAAGATTTTGTTTGATGTGTTTCCGTGTTATGGATCTTGTAGTTCTATGTACGTTACTATAAAGCGTGTTAATTGTAATTTGTGGGCTGTGCTGTGAGGTGCTGTCGTGTGTTATCTGAGGGTTATTATTAAATGGATCTGTAAGGGTAGTTTAAGTATACAGTTGTTTGACTGTCGTAAGTTGTCAATTGTTGAATATTTTCCGTCTCGGAACTTTGAAAACCATTAAAATGTATACATAGATCAATCTGGGACAAACATTGGGAAGAGTTCAAACAGCATCGAGGAGCATATTACGCCAATATTCACGTTGAAATCCTATCTAAACCATGGTACTGGAACTTATCTTTGTCTATATCAGCTATACTCAACCTGCGCCAAGCTTTTTTGTGCGGCCCCCAACACATTAATTATCAGGAACATGATTTACAAAATCTGGCATTCTATAAATATAGGATCGTATATCTTGAGATTTATTTCGACTTTGAAGTACAGACATGGAAACCCGAAGAGGATGGTCATTGTCGTGTCAACATCAGATCTGGTATAAGAGTGTTGCTACTGCACACGCTAGATTTATTCCCAAAAAAACAAACATTTGACAGACAAATATGCGCGCTATTATTATTCTGTTTTGGTCATATTTTTATAAATCTCAAATGGTTTTCCAAAAAAACGGAAGTGGTGGGTTTCATGATATTTTTTGTCATACCAGTATAGTGTTGCGGCCCGCGTAGCTTTACAAATATATGTATGCCGCCCGAAGAAAAAAAAGGTTGAGTATCATTGGTCTAGATCTTCCATCTCGATGTTATGTCGCCTAAAGTCTGGGCACTGCTCACCGCCTGTGTATCTCTATAAGATAAAAAGCGTTACATCACCAGATTGCGAATGTGGACAAGATATAGGGGATGCAAACCATACGTTCTTTTAGTGTCCGCTGACAAGAGAGAGGGAGAATTTTCTAAATAGCTTAACACGGGCAGATATCCAACATTTATTTATAACAACATCAATAACTCAACATTTTGAGTGTGTCCAAATACTTGTTCACAAATCTAGATTACCTCCAATTATAGGAGTTAATTATATGTTATGGAGATAATCCAGATTTATGAACAAGTATTTGGAAACACTCAAAATGTTGTAAATCAATTATCTGGTCAAATTATAAGCTAAAATAATAAAAATGAAAATGATATTTTCTGGCGTTTCTCATGTATGTGATTAAAATCCAGGATTCGAATATCACATACTAATAAATGACTTTCTGCTTAATAAATAGCTTCTTTTCATTTCACCAATAGATGTGTTTAGTGAAGTTCTAGTGATTCAAGAACAATGTTTCGAAATTGGTTCATTTATATAGAACTTCCAAGAATTTGAGTTGTGTGGTTGTTAATAATGGGTAGAATTGGTGAATGTTACACGTGTGTAAAGTGATCACTCAAACTAGCCTATAACGGTCGTCAGCCCCGTGAATGCCCAGACTTCCATATTCTTCTTCGTCTTTGATGAGATGTCAAAAAATAATATCAATAACTTTATTCATAATTATACTAGTGTTGCTCTAAACTTGTATATTTATATTTTCAGACGGCTTTCCTAGAAGAAAAATACAAGTATGCATTTTAGTACAATTATCTGTTTGTTGGTATTAGCAGTTGGATATTATCGGGGAGGAAATGAACAAAACTATGAAGGTAAGGATATAATATTTATGTATTTATTAACCTACATATATATACCCCTAAATATATTTTTTGTTAGTTAGTTTTAATTTTTGCCAGAAGATGAAAACATCTCTAAGTTTTCGAATCTAGTCGTATAAAACAAGAATCAGGAAACATGAATTATGTTTGAGAAATAATAATTTTTCGGAATTCGCTTACCATTTAATAGATAATGATCACAAATTAAACCACAATAAAGTAGAAATCCTCAAAATAATCAATACGAAAAGCCATAAACTGCAACATTTTGAAACAATAGAAATTCATAAGAATATAAATAACAATAAACCCATAATTAACAATATGACAATGACTAAAGCGTCCCCCCTTTTGTCTATATTCCCTCTGATAAGAAATAAAAATTAAAAATAAAAATTAAATTAATAAATAAAAATAAGAAACAGCTACTACCCCCTCTTCAACCTTCAACGTCCCAAGGACCCAACTCTAAAATTTAGAATTAGCTTCACAAACGGTGTTTGAAAATGATGCGGAATGCATCGAAACACGTGTCATAGTAGATTTTAAGAAATAGTGGTATTTACTTAGTAAAACATTAATTAAAAATAAATAAAACTCATTAAAGTGGTATATTCAAGTGTTTAATTTAAAAAAATATTATTAACATGTCAATCCACAAAGTTAATGCCGAATAAATTAATAATAAAATATTTATATTTTGATAAGCCGCAATTGCTCAGGAGTGTTGTACAAAGTCATAAAAACACAAATATATATTTATTTTTATTTATTAGAAAACCAAAAGAATATTTCACAAAAATAACATTATATGATAATTTTATTTATTGTTTCGGGATTAACTTTGTGGTAAGACATATTACAATGATTAAGAAAACACTTGTTTTTTACCACTTGAGTGGTAAAAAACAAGAGTTTTCTTTAATCATTATTATATGATAAAATACAAAAAAAAAATCCAATTAAAGGTTTCCACCTAAGTAATCTAAAAATATATATTTTTTAAAAATTAACTGTCATAAAAGTATAACTATATAGAAAATTTCTTTATCAACTGGTCAAATAGACATGAACAATATTTCTTTTAAACATATTAAAAGAAACATTATTGATATCTATTTCATTGCACATATCGCAGGCTCGATTTAAAAATGAATTTTGGTAGGTCTTGGTGTGCATTTTACACACACCTCACACAGTACACTTCTTTGTATTTTTTTTAAATTACTTAACGTTCAAGTGACTCTGAAATCTAGCTACGGCTTATGCAACACCGTTTATCATGTCCCTACTCAGGCTTCAACTTTATAAGTTTCATAGCCTATGCCTACTTGTGAGTAGATTTACTCTTTATGTTTAAAGTTACTATAATTTCATGTAATTCATGAGTGAAAATTCTAGGCAAAAACACTCGCTTACACTTCTTTGTAAGTTAGTATTCTCTGTTATTAATGTATCCTGCTGGGTCCCTCCGATGTTGACGATCACTTGGGAGAAACCTTGTCTGTCCTGGGCAGCATGAAACAGCTCTTCCACACCTCTCATCCCAGTCCACCCTGGAATGTTCCGAAGCCAGGAAAGCTGCCTTCTTCCAACCCCTCTGCGACCCTCAATCTTCCCTTTTATCACCAGTTGTAGGATGGCATGCTTTTCACCTCTCATTATGTGACCAAAATACGATGTTTTACGGAGCTTGATGATTGTGCACAATAGATGAATATTACGATGTGTGATTATATTATGTTGACTTATATATTAATATGAAAAATCACAAGACTATCGGTAGCATTCTTTTTGAAATATGTAGAGAAATAAGAGAGATATGAAGGTTTAAAACTTTAAATATGTTACAACAATCTATTATTTCTTCAATAATCCATTTTGTTCATTTGACTCTTCACATTGCCCTCCAAATTCTCCCCCAGCCACCATTGCCCTCCAAAATTTCTTCTCTGTCCTCAAGTGGGTGATATTGTCCAGTTTGGGAACCTATGGTCCACGTGAAAGGCAAATAAGTCGTAATACTGAATATTTCATTAAAAGTGATTCTCTCCCAGCCACCATTGCCGTCCGAAATTCCTTTTTTGTCCTCAAGTGGGCGATATTGTCCAGTTTGGGAGCCTATGGTCCACGTCAAATGCAAATAAGTCGTGATACTGAATATTTCTTTAAAAGTAATTCTCCCCCAGCCACCATTGCCGTCCGAAATCCCTTCTTTGTCCTCAAGTGGGTAGATATTGTCCAGTTTGGGAGCCTATGGTCCACGTGAAAGGCAAATAAGTCGTGATACTGAACATTTCTTAAAAAGTTTATCAGAAAATTGAAAAAACTATGAATTTTTCATAAAGATTACAGAAATTTGCCGGAGCTCTTCAAATTAGATGACTACGATGAGTGCATGTCCAATAATCCTCGTGGACTGTATTGTTTGGTGGATATTCAACTGACGACAGACAATCCAGGAGACTTGTGGTACAGAATTAAGGTAAATTTATTTACTATTTATAATAATTAACAATTAAAAAATGTCCCCGATATATACATAGGTACACACATACTAAATAAATTAAATGAATTATATACATGTTAATCTAAGAAAGAAAAAAGAAAAACAAACAAAAATGTATTATAAAATATTTTCTTTAATGTTTTTCGCAGATACTTTGTGGCACATTTTATAAACTTTATAAAATAAAATAAAAACTTTGTTTTAACCAGTTTTATTGGTACACTTTTTCCAACTGGTTTCGACAAGAACCTTGTCATCATGCTCAATAAAATGCATACAACATGTAGAAGTTTTTTCCGTTTTTTAAATCACAATTTCATATGGAGTGCGTGGAAGTTTTTAGCATCGTAAGGGAAGGGTAATTAACTGTAACATGTTGTAAATATTATTATTTTTAATATGTCGTTAGCCTTGTAAACACCCAGATATCCATACTCTTTCTCAGCTATGTTGATGTTAAAAGTATACCATTTATTTTAGAATATCAGCGCTCAGACAAAGACCAACTTCCGTCATGACATCCTGCACAGGGGAGTGTGTGTTTCCAAGAGATCCGAGTCTCTAGGTGTTCCTGTGGATTCCTTACACGAAGGCGGAACTGAACTACAAGCAGCCGTGCAGAAGTGGGCGGATAGAGAGATGATGGATAAGTATGGCTTCGGCGGCAATGCTACTGTGGTCAACCGGTGTGTCAGCAAATACAAGCCAAGAACCCCGAGTATGGCCGCTTACCTGTTCGCGTACACTGTCGCTCTTGTGTTACTGCTTAACGTTATCTCCAGCCTTTTTATAAAGAAAGAAGACGAGAAAAAAGGTATTTTTATTTATTTAATTTTATTTATTGGTGCATTTATATAGAGTATAAGGGAATTATCATGAATATACAGCAATATAATGGGAACATAAGTACATCACTCAATATAAAATATATAGATAGAAGGGCAAAAATGATAAACATAGCATTACAACTGAAGTACAAATTTCACATAACCCTAGATTTTCTAATAATTTAATGTTACATAGAAGAATAACAGCAGTGTTAAACCATTATACGTACGTAGGTAATTTTTTAAAATAAACTTCCTGAAAACTTAAAATCTCTAGAAAATTATCAAATCTTTAAAACTAAAATAAAAAAAAACATATAAGACTCACCCTTACCTAGACTCAATACCAAAGAATTTTTAATTTTTTTTTATTTTTAATTTACTTTGTTTACTTTTAATTTTAATTTTAATTCACATTGTTTAATTTACTTTGTTTAAAAAAATAATAATTGCAAAACGAACTCCCTCTCTACACACAAGTATCTACTTTATTAGAGAGGTAGAAACGTTATAATTGAAAAGTATTGTATATTTACCAACTATTTTGTATTATTTTAATGTGTATTTTGTTAAAATTTTTTAATAAAAAAATAATATAAATTTTAGTACATGAAATATAGGAATAATAAAGTGTGGGAAAAAAAAGATCGCAAGAACATTATACTCACATTTCGCTCAAATTCAGGGATATTAAACACTGTTGTTTGAAATGAGTGAGACCAGTGTTAAATAAATCTATGTGACCTATATTACTTAACGTTTGCGAGAAAAACAATTCTACTCAATCACTTTTTGGAAATATCCATTTAAAATAATAAAATGGGACATTATAACTCTATATGTGCCGCCTACTTTTAAAATCATAAGATAAGATTTTAAAATAAATACTCAATCGGAATGCAAATTGTGGGTTTTATTTACAACATTTTGAGTATGTCCAAATACTTGTTCACAAAATCTGGATTATTTCCAATTACAGGAGTTATTTTCATATTATTTTTGACATCCCATCAAATTATATTCCTCTTCATCTTCAGGTTAGTATTAAGTTCAAAATATGCTTTTTACTGGGATATAGTAAATTTTCTGGGCACTTCGAAAATATGCACAGCTGAAAATTTACGATTTTTTATTTATGACGTTCTTGAAAGGAGTGAGTGATATATCAAAAAACTTAATTCTTCAGGAGATCGTTTTTAAAGTTAAGAATATAATAAAATGTATTAAAAATAAATATCAAGCCACTTATTGAACTTTTTAGTGTGCAATAGATTTGTTGTGACCTCCCCCTATGTCAGCACGTCTTACTTAATACTTTATTCCAATTGAGTGTGGAAACTCATGTGTTTTCAGATATTTGTCGCGAGATCCTTTATGCTTTCAACATACCGAACAATTGGAGAAAGCTTGTAGTACCGCCAAGCGATGGGAAGAATTGGATGTTTGCCTTACAAGGAATGAGAGTAATATTAACATTTTTGGTTACAACAACTCACTTTTATGTCATTATCGTTAATTTATATCCTATGAATCCTGAATACCTTGAAAATGTAAGTGTGTTATTCTGAATATTATTAATGATTTATTTATTTTTTATTACAACTAATATAAACTATTATTAACAATTAATTTATATCATATATATGTATTTATATATATCAGTGGCGTGCCTAGGGTTTACCAGTAAGGCAAGCCCTTATTTTTCACTTTCGTGAATACATAACGTACCTATAATTGCTTCCATTCATACCATTCCCAGTACAGTAAACCCCCAAAAAACATTATAAAGATAAACAATGCATTGTAATCTCGGCTATTCTCGGCTAGATGATTCCAGTACCACGAACAAGCGCGCGATAATTTAAGAACAACCATACCCTAATTATGTATTTTTAATAGTTTGATGCAGATTTAGTAATTTTTATTCGTAGTTGTTAGGGAAGCCAGGCTTATGGGCTTCTATGGAAGTACCGCCACTGATATATATTTATATATATATATATATATATATATATATATATATATATATATATATATATATATATATATATATATATATATATATGTGTGTATATATATATATATATGTATATATATTTATATAAAGATATATATATATATATATATATATATATATATATAAATATATATGTATATATATATATATATATATATATATATATATATATATATATATATATATATATATATATATATATATATATATATATATATATATATATATATATATATATATATAAATATATATATATATAAATATATATATATATATATATATATATATATATATATATATATATATATATATATATATATATATATATATATATATATATATATATATATATATATATATATATATATATATATATATATATATATATATATATATATATATATATATATATATATATATATATATATATATATATATATATATATATATATATATATATATATATATATATATATATATATATATATATATATATATATATATATATGTATATATAAATATATAAATATATATATATAAATATATTTATATCTCGTAACAGTAAATACAACATTTGTTTTTAAATTCTTTCAGACTCATTTACTTTGTGGTTAGTGAGTTTTACTTTTTTTTTAACAAAAATGTTAGTAATATTAGTATATAACCACTCAACGAGATTTTTGTGTCCACCGTTTTCGAGACGTACCCGTCTCTTCGTCAGGACAATCACTACTACAGCATGCAAACATTAACAACGGCTCTTAAAACGGCTCTTAATGCATGTTTGTGCTGCAACCTCTAGTGCATGTTGGTCGACCAAAATCGCATGTGTTAAACATTTTGTGTAGTTTTAAGTGTGTAAATAGTGCTATAGTAGTGAAGGGTAGTATTGTTTAAATGGTGTGGTAGTGATTGTCTTGACCAAGAGACGGGTACGTCTCGAAACCGGTAGACATAGAAATCTCAGTAAGTACTAATATTACCAATATTTTTCTATAAAAAAAAACATGTAAGTACTCGTATGTGCTTATCCTTTTAGTTAAAATGAATGTCCGGTCCAACGAATATTTATTATTATTATAATTGAAAATTTACTTTTTCTTTCAGATATTTTCAGCTCCAAGATATCAGTTTGGATACAGTTTGACGCTTTGCGTTCAAATATACTTTTGTTTGTCCAGTTTTCTTATGACAATTAATTTCCTGAAATACCTAGAGAATAATCGTGACGTTCAGATTTTCAAGACGATCTTTAGCCATTTAGTTCAGCGATGTTTCAGGTGAAATTAACTATGATACTACATACATATATATATATATATATATATATATATATATATATATATATAAATATATATATATATATATATATATATATATATATATATATATATATATATATATATATATATATATATATATATATATATATATATATATATATATATATATATATATATATATATATATATATATATATATATATATATATATATATATATATATATATATATATATATATATATATATATATATATATATATATATATATATATATATATATATATATATATATATATATATATATATATATATATATATATATATATATATATATATATATATATATATATATATATATATATATATATATATATATATATATATATATATATATATATATATATATATATATATATATAAACATAATCACCTCACAAGTACCCGCCGATTATATCGATTCCTAACCTGACCACTTTTAAGTATTTGGCATATCTGATCGTGTCAAAATTTTCTCAATCTTCCTCTGCTCCTTTTTCCAACTACATTTGCCTCATAAATTTGTTTTATCGTTCTTTCCTCACTCATACACAGCAGTTGCACAGTAGATTTTAAGAAATAAAAATACTTTAGTTAAAAATGGGTAAATGTTTTTTCAATAATTGATCCGGCAGTCACTCTGTGGCAAAATCTATCCATTTTAATTAAATTTTACTTTAATTTTTTTTATTGTGAATCTCTCAAGAGTCAACATGCCAAGGACCCAGCTCTAAAATTGAGAATAGGCTTCACATGCGGTCTTTGAAAATGACGAGGAAAGCATCGACACACGTGTAAAAATAGATTTTAAGAAATAGTGGTGTTTACTAGATGAAACTTAAATTTAAAATGGATTGATATTATTACAATGTGACTGGCGAATTAATTAATGACATAAATATAACAAATGTCAGCAAACTGTAAACTGCACACTGCAAACTCATATTATTTCAGAATAATTTGCTCAAGTAAATTAGTCAGTGAATGAAATTTTCAGCTTAAAATTTAAAAATACTTTACTTACTTCTACAATGTAAACTTGGCATATTTTATCGTTTGTGTATTTCGTATATTTTGACCGTTTCATTTTATTTTGTTCCAGATTAACTCCGTCATACAGTTTCATAGTTTTTGTATCGCTATTATGGCTCGAACATCTCGCCGAGGGACCCTTAACTCCTTTGGCAGATCATGAGATAAAAACATGTGAGAAGTATTGGTGGGCCAATCTACTATATATTAATACTTTGTTTGGATCAGTCGATTGCGTCGCTCATGGATGGTAATAATAACTTATAATTACTAGATTTAACCTTTTTTAACCTTTAAAAAAAATGCAAAATGGATGTTCAATTATGGGCAGAATGGTGAAAGTTTCACAAGTCTTTTCAACAACGTCATATATCAAAAAAACTTGATTTTTCAGGAGATCGTTTTTAAAGTTGAAGTATACAATGAAATGTATTAAAAATAAAAATCAAGCCATTTATTGAATTTTCACTTTGCAACAAATATTTTTAGGTAAAACCTGATTTTTTTCTCCATTTGAAAAATATTTAAAAAACAATAATTACGATACCTTTTCTTCAAAATGAAAAAACAACACTTTATGCCCTATAGCGGGTAATTATTAAGTTGAAAATAAGCCGCTTTTGCTGGGATATAGTACATTTTTTGGGCATTCCGAAAACATGCAAAACTGAAAATTTACGTTTTTTTATATATGACGTTGTTGAAAGGGGTGAGCGAAGTGTATAAAGTGATCATTTTAGCCAACCAAATGCCAGGCAGTAAACTCTGGGACTTTCATAAAATCCATGGAATTCTATCTTACTTCCATAAATTAATCAATAAATTCTTTAAATTAACTTCCATAAAATTCTATCTTTCGTATAAAAACGATGTTTTATCACATGTTAAGACGCCTCTAATAAATGTAGTAAATCCCTTTATTCAATGTACTTTCAACAGCCAACATACCACTGGAAAAAGGACTCAAAGCGGTGTTTTAGGATGATAATTATGGATTGCGAACATTTCACTTTAAACTGCTGTTCTTTGTTTATGTCGCATATAATATACAGTATCAAATAATTGTCAAGATGATGGAAATTAAATTTACGATACAGAGACTAAAGGTTTATGGTGATAGAAGAGGTTTGATTTTTGTCAATTTGTGGCAAATATTTACCCAATTTTGTACAAAATGTTTCATTTCAAGGTTTTTATATTTGTTGTGTTAACTGCTCAGCTTTAGTTCGCCTCCGTAGTGTAATGGTCAGCACGCTCGGCTACCGTTCTGGAGGTCCCGGGTTCGATTCCCAAGGGGGGGGGCAAATAAATACAAGTGATTTTTTCACTGTAATATTTATTCAATATTACCCTGGATTGGTACCTGAAGCGGAGGGCTGATCATCTTTCCTTCATGTGTAAAACGATCAAGATAACACTGCATTTATATGAAGCAGTGCCCTATGCACCATTGGGGTGCGGATAAGGGTTTTATTATTATTATTATTGTGTTAACTGCAATATTTACACAAATTTGTACCAAATATTTCATATCGAGGTTTTTTGTATTTGTTGTGTAAACTGCAATATTTACCCAAATTTGTACCAAATATTTCATTTCGAGGTTTTTGTTTTCTTTGTGTTGATTGGATATTTACCTAAATTTGTACAAAATATTTAATTTCAAGGTTTTTGTATTTGTTATGTTAACTGTAATATTAACCCAAATTTGTACCAATTATTTCATTTCGAGGATTTCGTTTTCATTGTGTTGATTAAATATTTTGTCACAAATATTACATTTCAAGGTTTTTGTATTTGTTGTATTAACTGCAATATTTACCCAAATTTGTACCAATTATTTAATTTCGAGGTTTTCGTTTTCTTTGTGTTGATTGAATATTTACCCAGATTTGTACCAAATGTGTCATTTCAAGGTTTTTGTATTTGTTGCATTAACTGCAATATTTACCCGAATTTGTACCAAATATTTCATTTCGAGGTTTTTTTATTGGCTTTATGTTGATTGGCATTTTATGTTGAAGGTACCTATCAGTCGACATGCAGAACTATTGTGTCAGTTTATTAGTGCTGATGATAGCTTTCAAATACCCAAAATGGAGAAAGCGTATTCTCGGAGTATTTTTGACTGCTGCGATACTAATTCCAGGAGTCATCACATACATTGGGAGATTTTCTGCATCCAAGAATTTGTCACCGGAGTAAGTTTTATTTAAATATTAAAATAGATTTTTTTTTTATTTTATTATTATTGTCCAATTTTTATTTTATTAATACAAAAATGATAAATATCTGTGTTTTAATTATTTACAAAGTACTTCAAATTCATACTATTTACATATCGCTCACTCCTTTCAAGAACGTCATAAATCAAAAATCGTCAATTTTCAGTTGTGCATGTTTTCGGAATGCCCAGAAAATGTACTATATCCCAGCAAAAGTGGCATATTTTTAACTTAATATTTACCCGCTACAGGGCAGAAAGTGATGTTTTTGCATTTTGAAGAAAATGTAATGTTTAATTAATTTTTTAAATAAACTAAATATTTTTCGAATGGAGAAAAAACCTTCAGGTTTTACCTCAAAAGATCTGTTGCGCAGTAAAAAGTTTAATAAGTGGTTTGATATTTATTTTTGATACATTGCATTATATCTTTTAACTTTCAAAACGTTCTCCTGAAAAATCAAGTTTTTTGATTTATGACGTTCTTGAAAGGAGTGAGCGATATGTGAGTCTAAGCGGCTCATCATTAGAAATAGGTATCAAATCGTGTATAGTGGGTTCGAACCGAGAAACCCTAGCTTAAGAGTCCGCAACACTTACCACAGGACCACAACCCGACACGATTGATGTGTAAGGTGTCTAATTTTGTATATAAAACGTCAAATTTGATGTGAAAAACCTACTTATGTCACTACAAAGTGACTATCGAATAAATTAATGAATAAACATTTGCTTTTTGTATTATTTTTTGACATCTCATCAAAGATGAAGAAGAACATGGAAGTCTGGGCATTTACTGGGCTGACGACCGTCATAGGCTGGTTTGAGTGATCACTTTACACACGTGTAACATTCACCAATTCTACCCATTATTGACAACCACACTACTCAAATTCTTGGAAGTTCTATATACATATATGAACCAATTTAGAAACCTTGTTCTTGAATCACTAGAGACATCTATTAGTGAGATGTAAAGAAGCTTTTTACTAAACAGAAACTCTTATATTAGTATGTGAGGCCCGAATCCTGGATTAATGTTGTAAATATGCTTGTTGAATTATTTTTTCAGGAGTTTCAGAGAGAGATTTTTAAACGATCGAACTTTTCAAAGTATGTATTTGACATTTCAAGGGAACATGGGCAGTTTTTCCATTGGTATTGTCGCTGGATATATACAACATAATATACAAAAGAAAAAAATTGATTTGTCAAATAAGAAGGTAAGCCATTATTACATAAATCTTTCAGTGAAATAAACTCAGTCGAAATACGATCTTTCAGATAAATGTATGGCAAAACGGTGTATGATAGATGTTCGAATAGTAATATAAGGAACGATTCCAAGCCTAAGATAAGGATTATCGATAAAATTACGAAGGGTATGTTAAGATGGTTTGGACATGAAAAACGAATGAATGAGGAAAGAAAGATTAAACAAATTAATGAGGCGAATACATTTGAATCACACACATGAGAAACGCCAGAAAATAATATTTTCATTTGTATTATTTAAGCTTATAATTTGACCAGATAATTTATTTACAACATTTTGAGTTATCCAAATACTTGTTCACAAAATCTGAATTATCTCCAATTACAGGAAAATAATTCCTGTACTTGAAGATAATCCAGATTTTGTGAACACGTATTTAGACACACTCAAAATGTTGCATCCAAAAATCAATAATATATAATAAAAAATATATAAAACCCTTATCCGCACCCCAATGGTGCATAGGGCACTGCGTAATACAAACGCAGTGTTATCTTGATCGTTTACACATGAAGGAAAGGTGATCAGCCCTCCGCTTCAGGTACCAGTCCAGGGTAATATTGAATAAATAATACAGTGAAAAAATCACTTAAATTTATTTGACCCCCCCTGGGAATCGAACCCGGGACCTCCAGAACGGTAGCCGAACGTACTGACCATTACACTACAGAGGCGAACAAGGCGAAAATTAATAGTATAAATATCAATTTGTTTTCAGTGGATTCCAGCAGCCTTGAATATCATCCTGCCTGGAACTGTATTTTTGTTTTGGGCCGAGTTATATGTTTTCCGTAATGATATTGGTATAACTCTCTCAGCCATCTACGCCGCGCTTCACAAACCAGTGATATCAGCCCTGTTTTCTATTCTCTTCATCTGCAACGCAAATAAAATAGATCGTAAGAATATTTACCTTATAACTTATTTGACTAAAATATCGAGGGTATGATGGCAAAAATTAACATATAATTAACAAAATGACAATGACTAAAGATTCATATTATTTTTTGACATCTCATCAAAGATGAAGAAGAATATGGAAGTCTGGGCATTTACGGGGCTTACAACCGTCATAGGCTGGTTTAAGTGATCACTTTGCACACGTGTAACATTCACCAATTCTACCCATTATTGAAAACCACACTACTCAAATTCTTGGAAGTTCTATATATATGAACCAATTTAGAAACCTTGTTCTTGAATTACTAGAACTTCACTAGAGACATCTATTGGTGAGATGTAAAGAAGCTTTTTATTAAGCAGAAACTCTTATATTAGTATGTGAGATCCGAATCCTGGATTATAATCACACACATGAGAAACGCCAGAAAATACCATTTTCATTTTTATTATTAAGCTTATAATTATAGTATTTGGACACACTCAAAATGTTGACTAAAGATTCCTTCCAATTGTCTATGTTCCCACAAGAAATATATATATATATATATATATATATATATATATATATATATATATATATATATATATATATATATATATATATATATATGTGTGTATATATATATATATATATATATATATATATATATATATATATATATATATATATATATTTAAAAATAATAAATAAATAACAATAAGAAATAGCTACTACCCCCTATTCAACCTTTAACGACCCAAGGACTCAAGTTTAAAATTTAGAATTAGCTTCACATACGGTGTTTAAAAATGACGCATAATGCATCGAAACACGTGTCATAGTAGATTTAAAGAAATGGTGGTATTTACTAAGTAAATTTTTTTTATTTATTGTTTCGGCATTAACTTTGTGGTAAGACATGTTACAATGATTTAAAAAAACACTTGTTTTATACCACTTGAGTTTTATTAAAGACTACATGTTTCAGAAGTTAAACATCCATTATTAGTTAGTTATTATACAGACCTGAATGATGGAAGTTTAACTTCTGAAACATGTAGTCTTTAATAAAACTCAAGTGGTATAAAACAAGTGTTTTCTTTAATCATTGTAAGTAAAACATGAATTAAAAATCGATTACGAAAAAAATGGTTCGAGGAAAAAAAATAAGTTCTAGTAATCTAAGTATTAATTTATTTATTGTAACTGCAGACACTTGGTAAAATTCCATTTTGAATTGTTGGGTAATATATCCAAAATAAAACAAGGGTTTTGTTGGATTGAATTCTACATTTATTTGTGTATATCTTAATTCGTGACGCGTTTCGTCTTCTTAAAACATTATCAAACACTCTAATGAGGATATGATAATGTCCTAAGAAGACGAAACGCGTCACGTATTAAGATATAAATAAATAAATGTAGAATTCAATCCAACAAAAACCTTGTTTTATTTTGGATATATTACCCAACTATTCAGTTTTAATTTATTATTATTATTTTCAGTCGGCGGGTTTAATTTTCTGGATTCTCCGAGGTGGAATATTCCAGGAAAACTAACGTACGCTACATTTCTTATTCATATCTTAGTACAAGAATCGTTGCTTTTCGCTCAACCCACACCTTTTCGAGTTGGATATAAAATCACGGTGGGTAAAATATATAATAAATTTAACATACACACACACACGCACGCACGCACACACACAACATGTGATGATGGAAGGAAAAAATGCAAGGCTTGTTAATCATTATCCATGAAATTAAGTAAGGTGTGTTGAGATGGTTTAGAATATAAGCACAGAATTGTGAAGATCAAGTATTTAAAATACTTTGTATATACGAATATATATATGTATGTATATCTATATATGTATATATATATATATATACATATATATATATATATATATATATATATATATATATATATATATATATATATATATATATATATATATATATATATATATATATATATATAAACATTAGTTTCCAACTACATTCGCATATTAAATTTGTTACTAATTTTGTTATTAATTACTGCTCTTTCTTCATTCATTCGAGTCATATGCCCCAACTATCTAAACACACCTAATTTAATCTTACTATTCTCTGACATCTCAATAAAGATGAAGAAGAATATGGACGTATGGGCATTTACGGGGATTACGACAAAGGTTAGTTTAAGTGATCACTTTACACGTGTAACATTAAAACTGCGTAAATTGCCAGACTTCCATATTCTTCTTCATTTTTGTTGAGTAGTCAAAAAAATATATATAAAAAATAACTCCTATAATTGGAGATAATCCCGATTTGTCAACAATTACTTGGACATACCAAAAATGTTGCATTTACATACATTTTTTTGCAGGTTATACTACCAGTTATATCATTCTTCCTCACATATATCGCCGCGGTGGTGCTGTACATGGTTATTGAGGCGCCATTCAATAATTTGCAGAGTTTATACTCCGATGTAGTTAACAATCGCTGGAAGATTAAATCAAATTGATTGATGATACATAATTGAAAGCACAGCGTATATTGACCAAGAAGAGGATCGACTGAGAGATGATATTGGAACTGCAGAAAACTAGAGAATAAATTCGGTCTTAAGTTTCAGAGGAAACTTGATGAAATTAAATTAAAAATTTAAATAATAGTGTTTAAAATTTATGTTAATAATTGTTAAATGTAATTTTTAGGGACCATTTTTCAAAAGTGACAATGAACAACAGGGTGTTTTTGAGAAAATGAGAAAATAAAACTCGGTAACTGTTGAAGTGATTTTTTGAATTAATATATTGCTTTTCTGCCCTATTTGACACAGTGCCTACCGAACCCGGAACCTCCAGAATGGTAGCTGAGCGTGCTGACCATTACATTACGGAGGCGGACAAACATTTATATATATATATATATATATATATATATATATATATATATATATATATATATATATATATATATATATATATAAATGTTTGTCCGCCTCCGTAGTGTAATGGTCAGCACGCTCAGCTACCATTCTGGAGGTTCCGGGTTCGATTCCTAGAGGTGGGGGTTTAATAAAAATAAGTGTTTTTTTTCACATTTATATTTATTCAATATAACCCTGGACTGGTGCTACCTGAAGTGGAGGGCTGATCGCCTTTCCTTCGTGTGTTAACGATCAAGATAACACTGCGTTTATATTGTGCAGTGCCCTATGCACCATCAGGGTGTGGATAATGGTTCTAATGAATGAATATATATATATATATTTATATATATATATATATATATTATATATATATATATATATATATATATATATATATATATATATATATATATATATATATATATATATATATGTATATTTATATATATAAATATATATATACATATATATATATATATATATATATATATATATATACATATATATATATATATATATATATATATATATATATATATAAATAAATATATATATATATATATATATATATATATATATATATATATATATATATATATATATATATATATATATATATATATATATATATATATATATATATATATATATATATATATATATATATATATATATATATATATATATATATATATATATATATATATATATATATATATATATATATATATATATATATATATATATATATATATATATATATATATATATATATATCTATATATTCATTATTGTGATGTACTACTAATTAAATAATTCGTTCGAACTCAACTCGCAGTACGAACGTAGCACCCTCTCTGCTATCATACTATTTATCGAATATAATTTTACACATAACATTGTTTGCAAAGATTGATTGGTGTGGCATTCTATTATTTGTCTTTACCTCTCCGGGGAAGCAGCATGAGTAGTAAGCATGCATAGTAAGTGGATTTATAAAATTCATGCCTTTAGAGAGATAGCGATTTTTTTGCCTACAATTTTCACTCATGAATTATGTACTAGAAATGATACCTACTTAGATACTTTTAAACATAAAGAGTACATCCATTTACCAGTAAGTAAAAGAGTAAGTAAAAGTCTAAGTAGATCAATGATAAGCGGTATTGCATAAGCTGTAGCTAGATTGGAGAGTCAGGAGTCGATAAGAAAGGGAAAGTCAAATTATTTTTTTTAAGGTTTTTCGCTTACCTATTCGTTCAAATCACTTTTCTTTACTTTTGTACATATATTGGTTCAATTCTCCAAATCATACGTCATTCTACTAAGTATCATATATTGCAATTTCGAAAATAATTTGCATAAAAAAGGGCTCGTCCGGGATTTGAACCCGGGACCTCTCGCACCCAAAGCGAGAATCATACCCCTAGACCAACGAGCCGATGAAAGACGCCAACTAAAACTGGATATAAAAATAAACCAATTGCAGGTGAAGTGCTTCACTGCAAATCGTGCTGTTGTAGGAATTTGATGACACCGAGTGAAAGTCAGCCGTCGTATATTGCAGTAATTTCTGCTTATGTATAATGAACTATACCGATACAGATATGGCTCGTTGGTCTAGGGGTATGATTCTCGCTTTGGGTGCGAGAGGTCCCGGGTTCAAATCCCGGACGAGCCCTTTTTTGGTTACAACTTTTTTCTTTACTTTTATTATTTTGTCCGCCTCTGTAGTGTAATAGTCACCACGCTCGGCTACCGTACTTGAGGACCCGGGTTCGATTCCCATGGAGGGGGGGGGTCAAATAAATATAAGTGATTTTTCACTCTAATATTTATTCAATATTACCCCGGGCTGGTACCTGAAGCGCAGGGCTGATTAATGATCAATAATGTCTTTTAATGATCAAGATAACACTGCGTTCATATTATATGAAGCAGTGCCCTATGCACCATCAGGTGCGGATAAGGGTTTGAAGGTTGTTATTATTTATAAATGTTTAACCCTGATGTAAATGTTTAACTCCGATCATGACAAGGTTCTTATCGAAACCGGATGGAGAAAAAAATTACTTAATAAAAAGTGGTTTTAAAACAAAGTCGTTTTATTTGATATAACGATCATAAAAATACTTTCGTTCCACTAGAAGAGGCTTCGGCATTTTGAGTCATCACATCGCCTTGCATTCGTTTAGATAACGATCAAGAAACACTATGAAGTTAACCTTATGCAATTGCCTATGCACCATTGTATGGCTTATGTACCATAAAATGTATAAACGACCAAATAAATAACATATTTCAAAACATTTTGAGTGTGTCCAAATACTTGTTCACAAAATCTGGATTATCTCCAATTACAGGAGTTATTTTCATTTTATTTTTTGACATCTCATCAAAGATGAAGAAGAATATGGAAGTCTGGGCATTTACGGGGCTGACGACCGTCATAGGCTGGTTTAAGTGATCACTTTACACATGTGTAACATTCACCAATTCTACTCTTATATTTGTATGTGAGATCCAGGATTATAATAATATATATAATCCAGGATTTGGATCTCACATACTAATATAAGAGTTTCTGCTTAATAAAAAAGCTTCTTTACATCTCACCAATAGATGTCTCTAGTGAAGTTCTAGTGATTCAAGAACAAGGTTTCTAAATTGGTTCATATATATAGAACTTCCAAGAATTTGAGTAGTGTGGTTGTCAATAATGGGTAGAATTGGTGAATGTTACACGTATGCAAAGTGATCACTTAAACCAGCCTATGACGGTCGTCAGCCCCGTAAATGCCCAGACTTCCATATTCTTCTTCATCTTTGATGAGATGTCAAAAAATAATAGATATTTTAAAATAAACACATGAATTCCAGGTTTACAGTTTGTTTTTATTTATTTATTCAATTCTACTGTAAATACATTAATTTAAAGAATAGTATTGTAATCTACTTACATATAAATATACACATGTTAAATTAAACAAAAATATCCTAAGCTTACGAAAAAACATATTAAATATAATTATGTCAGATTTTATAAAACACATACTAGTTGTTTGATGGAGGGTTATCAAAAATGGTATTTTAAAATCTTTTTGCTAACGTCATATCAATTTTCCAAACATAATTGTGTTATAATAAAATAAAAATTAACGTCGATTAACACAGGTTTAAGATTAAAAAAATGATATTCATTACAACATACTAACCGTACACGGTTTGATGAGTATGATAAAAATACAAGCCAATTAGCATTTTTCAAGAAAAACAAAAATAATTTTTCAACATTATTTTGATAGGGTGTTTTCATACATCTGCTCGTAATTAAAAAAAAATTGTTGAAGGTTAAAAAAAATTTGGTTATAATCAATGTAAACAAGAGGTTTTTATGAAAAAAGGTTTAATTTTTTTCTTTAAAACAAGGGAAATATTTAACGATTAATAGGTCATCATGATTGAAAAGATTAGGAAGAGTTCTTTACAGTGGTATGGACATGTGGAGCGAATGGATAACGAGAGAATGACCAATAAAAAAATGTGGCGAATGTGAGAAGGAAAACAGAACGAGGACGACCGAAAAAGTCTTGGCACGATCAGATCAATCAGAACCTAAAATCTGGCGGTGTCAAAAGTCTGCGTAATCGGAGGGCATGTATGACTAGATGTATGGATGTGAAGGAGGCGAGGAAAGTATGTCAGAACAGAAGAGTGTGGCGTTCCATTCCCTCTGCCTTCCCCTGCGGGGAAACGGCGTGATGGTAGTTGTAGTAGTAGTATGATAATGACGTCTCAATCGTTGTCTGCGAGATCCTTAACAACCGCACTGATCTATGAGTCACCACATTACTTAAAACAGAAATTCAATATGATATATCACATACTGCAACTAGATACATCACAGATTATTAGCGCGCTTTTGTAGGTTATTTTCGATAAATCCATATTTTGGACACGTTTAGATTTTTTTTACCATACTTATCAAACAACCATGACCTTTTAGTCTGAATGTGCAAGTTCTATACCCAATTATGTCAATAATGAATTCATTTGTTACTTATAAAGTAAATTTGTGTCAATAAATGTGACTGTCAAAATGAATTGCTGAAATTCTGCAGCTTATTTGCAACTTTAGATAAAAAATCATAAAATTTCAGTAACTGAAAACTCAAGTAAGCAAATTAAGTCAGTTAAATGACGATGCAAATTAATTTACTTTTAAAATTCAACCCCTGGCATTTGTCAACTCAATTGTATTCAAAGAAAAATGCACATATAAAATTTTTTTACTGTTGAAGAAAACAATAATGTTTCATACATATCTCTTTTGTAATTTAAAACCAATCCACAATTTTTCATGATTTCTCTACTTTACTTATTTCAAAATAATTGCGATACAAAATTTAACTACATTTTCTAAAGTATCTACAAAAATAGTGTTGCCATCTTAAAAATCGATTTTAAAACGTAAACATGAAGACTAGATTTACATAGCTTAAAAGGAAAAAAAATGAAATAAATTTTAAAAATCGTAATTCCATGAAAAATAATGTGATTAAATTCAAAACATTAGCGTATTGAATAAATACATTTTGAAATTTTAATCGGCCCGTAGAACATTTTTTGAAGGAAACTTTTTCCTAAAACATACGAAATTATTACGTTATATGTTTAAAAAAAAAAGGTATTAGAGTTTGTAATCTTTACTTAAATTATATAAATAAGTAGATGATTTCAAAGTAACATATTTTATACATGGAATTATTGAGAGTATTGTATTGTTTATTGAATTGGCATTATTTTGTGGAATAACATTATGATTTAAATATAAAAATAAAAGTTATCACCACTTTTTGAGTTTATGTAAATATAACTAGTTTCGAGAACTGCAGATGTTCTCATCAACAGGTGAAAATACAAACTGACAAGCAATAAATAAATAATGTAAGTACTGATAGATAAAGGTAAAGTTATAACTGGATAAGGCGAGTGAAGAGTGGGTTTGGTTTAACGGGAATATAGAAAGTAATGGTGAGGAATTTTGAAAAAGTATATTCCGACTTATTTTGAGAATCATAGATGTTGTAATCAACAGGTGAATCAACAGAGTTTGTATTTTTACCTGTTATGAGAACATCTGTAGTTCTCGAAACTAGTTGTGTTTACATTAACAAACTCAAAAAGTGGTCTTATACAAATGTTTAAAATTAGTAATTCTGAAATTGTCCGCCTCCGTAGTGTAATGGTCAGCACGCTTGGCTACCGTTCAGGAGGTCCCGGGTTCGATTCCCAAGGAAGGTAAAATAAATATAAGTGATTTTTTCACTGTAATATTTATTCAATATTACCATGGACTGGTACCTGAAGCGGAGGGCTGATCACCCTTCCTTCATGTGTAAACGATCAAGATAACACTGCGTTTATATGACACAGTGCCCTATGCACCATTGGGGTGCGGATAAGGGTTTTATTATTATTATTATTAATTCTGAAATAAAAAAATTAATTGTTTGATTAATTTTTTTTTATAAAATATTTAATTATACAATTGATTAATATCATATTGAATTCATGGTAAAAAAAAAATAAGTGAAAAAATGGGAAATTTTGATGATGATTATTTGATTTTTTTTTTTAATATTAAAATTCAGTTAAATATCACATAACGTTTTAGGTAAGTTTTCCAAAAAATAACAGGCCGAATTTAAGTTATTGAACAATAATGAATATAAGAAATATTTAGTTACAATTATAATATTAAATACGTGTTGGGAATACTGCAATTAGTGAATAAAATTATATCTAAAAAATACAAATATGGTTTGATGGCAATTTCTTTAACTATACAAACTTAAATAGGTAAACATATTTATTAATATACTCTTACAATAAGCATAAATTATTTATAATTCTAGGCGCATTTTCCTCAAATAATATCACACTTATCGTACATAATGTTATCAGATTACAATTTCATGTATATATTTTTAAATTTACTCAAAAAAAACTAGAATTACAAATGCAAGTTTATGCAAAATTTTGCACTATAACTATCGTGAGAATATTTATAATTTTAGTATAAACAAATTCTGAAAGAGATTTGGAAATTTAATACGAAATCAACAACGGAAGTTGAAAACTAAATGTCATAAGATGAAACGCCAAATGGCATTTAACAGTATTTTTATTATTCACACAATAAATAAAGTTGAAAGAAAATATTTAAAGTATTTATAATATTTTGTATAATTTACATTTGAACCACTAGCTTTGCGATTTTTCATTTTATGTATAATAAAAATGTAACTTTGTTTTAAAATTACTATAAATATTTTATTATAACTTAATTTTAGTGTCTACCGGTTTCGAAACTAACCGATTCGAATCAGTCTTGATAAATAAGCGGTTAGCTTCGAAACCGGTAGACATTATAATTAAGTTATAATAAAATATTTATAGGGATTTTAAAACAAAGTTACATTTGAATTTTATAATATTTGGGTACTAAATTATCTCAAAATCATTTATTCCATCATTTTAAGCATGGTCATGTTTATACAGTCATCACTTGAAAGTATTCTAAATGAAGATACATATTATGACACTTAGTTCTCGAGTTATCGTCTTTGTTCTAGTAAAAAAAGGTTCTCAATCCAATATTAAGTCAAATTAAAAGCTTGTGGGATGTCTACTTAGAAAAAAAAGATTATCATTTACTGTAGTTTATAAATATGCGTTAAGAAAAAACTTTTAAAAAGCTTTTATTGATTTTAATATGTAAAAACAACTGTACTAGGCTACTTTTGAGTTTATTGACCCGACTAGTTTTGAGAACTGCAGATGTTCTAAAGTGTATAGATAAGAACATCTGTAGTTCTTGAAACTAGTCGTATTGTGATTAATAAACTCAAAAAGTGGTCTAATACAAGTGTTTTATTCTTATGTATTGAAATCTTGTACTTTTTATTTTAATAACATAAATTGAAGTTTTTCTTTTCACTAAAGCAAAGACAAAACATGTAAAAAATATAGTACATATGCACTTCAAGTATAACGTATGGTTAATGATTATATGATTGTTTTCCCATTTGTCAGTTTCAAAATATTTTCAGAATAAAAGAGCAAAATAAAACCGATTAAAAAACAAATCAAATAACATTGTTCAAGCGACTCAAATTATTTACCCTATCTTTGAGACGTTTTCACCAATGGAAACCTTACCATAATAAGATTTAAATGCTTAAGACACAAACACATGTATGTCTGTCTTGTTCTTCTGTGGATTTTTTCACCCCCCCTAATGTTATTGCCACATACGCGCCTAGCGCGTATTCCGCACACGAGAAAATGCTAGATGTACGTGCCTGGCGCGTATACCGCACATGAGAAAATGCTAGATATACGTACCTGGCGCATATTCCGCATATGAGAAAATGCTAGATGTACGTGCCTGGCGCGTATTCCGCACATGAGGATAAGCTAGATGTACTTACAGCCTGGTACGTACAGCGCACTCAACGTGCTAAGGTTAGGTTGGTGAAATCATCTCGAAGACTACGACGTGATATTGGTAAGATTCATAGGCGTGTAGTTAGTGTCTACGTCGCTAGAGGCGCTAGTGGCTAGTATTATGAGAGCGACAGCGCGCGCCTGCAAGCTGCGCAGCACGAACTGGCGTAATACTTGTAGGGGCAGAGTCTCGCCTGCACCGCTAGATGGCATCCGGTTATCTTGTCGATACATTCGCCTGAAAAAACAAATGAACAAATATTAACTCAACTCTTTTCCGTTCAATTGCACAAATCGTATTAACACGCTTCACGTGTTCCCAGCCATACAAGACTTCCGTCAAAACGTACCTTTCCAACTCATTTTACTAGGCAAGTCGATACGACATAATTAAACCATATCCGCTCCTTAGGTGGAGCATATGAAGTCCACAAACTGTCTCCAGGCTTTTCTGTCAGCTGCCAGCTCCCTTGCATCCTCCCAAGTCAGATCCGCGTCTCGAAGTTCTGACGAGAACTGCCGACGAATTGTCAGCAGTGGTCGTCCTGGGCGGCGCGAACCTGATGCCTTGTAAAAGAGGCAAGCTTGATTAAGGCTCTCAGGAGGCATGCGGAGTACATGGCCAAGCCAACTGAATCGCCTTTTCTTGACCAAGTTGTGACCAAGATTTGCTGCGTCCTACGCCTTATCTCTTCATTCCTCACAAAGTCAAACCACCGCACGCCTATAATTCTCCGCAGACACCTATTCTCAAAGCTTAGTACACGGCTGCTCTGGGCTTTTGTAAGGTGCCATGTTTCACA
This sequence comes from Brachycentrus maculatus, assembly GCF_059751285.1. Classification (NCBI taxonomy): domain Eukaryota; kingdom Metazoa; phylum Arthropoda; class Insecta; order Trichoptera; family Brachycentridae; genus Brachycentrus; species Brachycentrus maculatus. Next base: position 178,960 of record NW_028281061.1, on the reverse strand, counting down.
GATTTTCGATTATTTTGATTCCTGATTTTGAAGTGTGTATTGCAAATACTTGATTACGACAAGTTTTCTTCGGTATTCCTATGCTTTTACTTCCAACTACATTCGCTTCATATATTTATTGAGGGTTCTTTCATGTGTTCCACATGCCCAAACTATCTCAACACGCCGTTCTTAATTTTATCGATAATGCTTATCTCAGTCATGGATTCGTTCCTTATTCAACATTCGAACATCCACCATACGTCATTTTACCACTTTTTAATCTGAACGATAACGTTTCGCTGCATCCGGTTTACTTTCATCCTTAATTTACATCTCAAAAAATAAAGACTACAAAAAATATCTGACCTGATTGAGATGTGTCATCCAAAGAATTTTCATCTCTGTCTCTTTCAGATTTAGGGGCTGGAGCTGTAAAGAGAAAGACAGAATTGTATTTTAACGTACATAAAAATGTTACATTGTTCTAAGATTTATTAATAACAATTTTTCCTCTTGTAAATTGAAAAAAAAAATGTAGTTAAATTTAAAAATAAAAGCAAAACTTCATCAATGAAAAGCGTCATTGAAAGTCAAAAATGAAAAACGTTGAAAAAATGTACTTACTGATGCTTCTAAGGTTAAATTTAAAGCCAAATCATTGTGTATGATGAAATAATGTACTTATTAAAGTCTCCTTGGTTAAATTTAAAGCCAAGTCGTTGAAGACCAAAAATGATAAAATAATGAGTTTGCATATAATATTACTAAAATAATACTTTGAAATATGTAATAACTATGTAAAATTTAAAGTCAAGTCATTGAAGGCCATGCATTAAAAAATATTGTACTTACTGAAGATCCCAATGTTCAGCTTATTGTCAAGAGATTAAAGGCCAAAGATGTCAAAATAATATACTTATAAAGTACTTACTAACCTCCAAGGTTAAATTTAAAGTCAAGTCATTGAAGACCATTTAAAAAAAAAGTAATAACTGAAGCCTTAAATTTAAAACCATGTCATTGAAGGCCATTTGAAATAGTATTAATGTACTTACTGAAGCCACCAAGGTGGCAGTGCGAAGGAACGCAGTCTCTGTTAGCGGAGGGGCGCAGCCCTAGGCACGTGGCCGGGGTGCCCGCGGAGCCCTGACAAGTCACCAGCCGACCCTGCTGGGTACTCCCACAAACCCCCGAGCACTGAAAACATAATTCAATTAAATTATAAAAAACAAGGTTTAAACCGAGAATAAAATGGCTGTCGAATCAATTCACAAAACTAATTTTATGGTTTTATTTTGAAGTATTTCTAATTTATTTTAATTTCCCTTATTAAATTTCCCAATGATAAAAAATTACTGTATTATTTATAAGCTGAGATAAGCATTAACGATAAAATTAAGAAAGGTGTGTTAAGATGGTTTGGACATGTAGAGTGGATGAGTGAGGAAAGAACGGTAAAACAAATTTATGAGGCGAATGTATTATAATTGGGAAAAGAAGCAGAGGAAGACCGTGAAAAACATGGCACGATCAAGTATGCCAAATACTTGAAAGTAGTCAGGTTAGGAGTCGTAACAATCGGTGTTTATGTATGAGGGGATGCATGAACGTGGAAGAGGCGAGGAGTGTTTGCAAGGACAGAGTGGTGTGGCGTTCTATTCTCTCTGCCTACCCCTGCCGAGAAGCGGCGTTATGGTTAGTTAGTTAGTTAGTTTTTTATTTATAAATATTAAATCGTAGGTGTACCTGGCAAAAGTTGACTCGAAAATATGCAATTTTGACATAATGATGCAGAATTATAAAGTTTTAGACATTCCATAAACTGGCAAAATACACCAAGTAGTTTGAAATGTCATATTTATGTTTAAGTTTTGTACTGATATTTCTTGGTGGAACTGCATTTTATAGAATAAAATGACAACTATGTAGTTTATTCCAATGATTAAAGAAAACACTTGTTTTTTACCACTTGAGTTTTATTATAGACTACATGTTTCAGAAGTTAAACTTCCATCATTCAGGTCTGTATAATAACTAAAATATAAAATATAAAATTGTTCTATAAATAAGGAGAGGGGAAAGTAAGGGGAAGGGGTTAGTCAAGGGACGGAGTTTGAAAACAAAGGAAAAATGGAAAGCAAAGGTGAAGAATTTTGAAAAAATATATTATTTAATACATTATTATTAGAATTTAGGTTTTTTTGGATTTCTAAATTTTCAAGATAATTCATAATTTGGCCTTTATATGGAACAAGGTGTAATAATTTTAATTTATGAGAGTGAAATGAGTGATTAGTATTAAATTAAAATTATTACACCTTGTTCCATATAAAGGCCAAATTATGAATTATCTTGAAAATTTAGAAATCCAAAAAAACCTAAATTCTAATAATAATGTATTAAATAATATATTTTTTCAAAATTCTTCACCTTTGCTTTCCATTTTTCCTTTGTTTTCAAACTCCGTCCCTTGACTAACCCCTTCCCCTTACTTTCCCCTCTCCTTATTTATAGAACAATTTTATATTTTAGTTATTATACAGACCTGAATGATGGAAGTTTAACTTCTGAAACATGTAGTCTATAATAAAACTCAAGTGTTTTCTTTAATCATTGTAACATGTCTTACCACAAAGTTAATGCCGAAACAATAAAAAATAAAGTTTATTCCACATGAATTTTATTTGACCAGCAACTGGGTTTCATCGTAACGATAACATCAGACTGGTGTGAGGCTAGACTAAATTCTATGCTATATACACAACAAGGCAACCATGATTTTATGTAAAAAAAAAAAGGCATTTAGGCATTTACAGAGCTCCTGTTTTTTAATCATTATATCAATTAAATAATCGGAATCGATCAAATCTAATGTTGGCTTAGTAAAAAATCTTAACTTGTAGAACTTTTAATGGGTTTTGGTCGTCTTTTTGGAGTGTGGTATCTAATTTATAAAAAAAATAAGGGATATACGATTTTCATAAAAAATAGGGCTCGTCCGGGATTTGAACCCGGGACCTCTCGCACCCAAAGCGAGAATCATACCCCTAGACCAACGAGCCATATCTGTATCGGTATAGTTCATTGTACACAAGCAGAAATTACTGCAATATACGACGGCTGACTTTCACTCGGTGTCATCAAATTCCTACAACAGCACGATTTGCAGTGAAGCACTTCACCTGCAATTGGTTTATTTTTATTTCGAATTTAAGTTGCCGTATTCTATCGGCTCGTTGGTCTAGGGGTATGATTCTCGCTTTGGGTGCGAGAGGTCCCGGGTTCAAATCCCGGACGAGCCCTATTTTTTATGAAAATTTTACTAAAATGCATTTCTGAAAACACAAGAGTACGTTTGCAATATTTTGAGTATGTCCTTATCTTCGTTCATAAATCTGGGTTTGGCTACTTGAGAGTGATTTGTATTATGATATAACTTTAACCAGACAGGTCGTAAGCCCTGCAAATATCCAAACATGAATATTATTCTTTATACATGTTTATTTTATTGTCTGTCAAATGGTCAGCACGCTCGGCTACCGTTCTGGAGGTCCCGGGTTCGATTCCCAAGGGGGGTAAAATAAATATAAGTGATTTTTTCACTGTCATATTTATTCAATATTACCCTGGACTGGTACCTGAAGCGGAGGGCTGATCACCTTTCCTTCATGTGTAAACCATCAAGATGACACTGCGTTTATATGACGCAGTGCCCTATGCACCATTGGGGTGCGGATAAGGGTTTTATTATTATTATTATTATTTTATTGTATTTTGTCACAAATATCTATTCGATCTTCACATATTGAGAATTTTAGAATTGAGAACACACGTTTTGAGCACACGTATTGAACACACGTATTGAATACACGTATTGAGAATTTTAGAATTCCATTAATTGATTCGGCAGTTACTTATATTAATATGTATCTATTTTTAATTTAACATTTACTCGGTAAAGGCCACTATTTCTTAAATTCCATTTTGATGTATTTTTAGTGCTTGAATTTTTATTTATCTCAATTGACAAGTACAAAACAGAAAAGATAATTACAATGTACAATACGTACATTTATATGTATCTTTAAAAAATGCACAAAACAAAATAACATTATAATAACACCGGGTTGTGGTCCCGTGGTTAGTGTCGCGGACTCTTAAGTCAGAGTTTCTCGGTTAGAACTCTACCACAATTTGATACCTATTTCTAAAAATGAGCCGCTAAGGCTCACAGAAATAGTATGAAATTGAAATATTTGTGCAAATAATAAAAACACAAAAAATACTCTTAAAAAAACATTAAGTTTAAAAGAAAGGTTAAAAAAACGTACTAAAACATACAAGACAATACAAAATCACCAATATACAAGTACATGTTACATAATTCGTGAGGAATTGCCTAAATGTAGTTTTGCTGAGATAAAACACATCCACATTTAATAAACCCTGATGATGACAAGGTTCTTGTCGAAACCGGTAGGTTACAGTGTACTAATAATAAAAAAGTGGTTAAAAAAAGTTGATTAATTTTATAAAGTTTATAAAATGTGCCACAAAATATCTGCGAAAAACATTCAAGAAATGATCCGCCTCACTTGTTAGGCCGATCGTCAGACCAATCATCCTCCCCACAGGCATTAAGTACATACTGGTGGTAAATTGGTTCTGCACTCGGGAATAAAAAATGGTCTATGAGGTGTAAATGATGTGGAATGCATCGAAATACATGTCACAATAGTTTTTAAAAGTTAATTTAACAAAGGAGAATTTCAGAATTGAAGTTTTTCGAGTATTCGTCTTCTAAATTCTCTTTGGGTCTTCTTTCTAAGCCTACCTGGGACCAGTCGCTGACGAACCACTGCGCCTGGCAGTCCGCCCGGAGCAGGTTGGGGGGGCAGGGCCTCTCGGGCTCCGGCCGCTCGCGCGCCGGGCAGCCGGAGCCCACGCGGTGCTGGCCGCGGTTGTACACCAGGCAGACCACCTCGCGGCTCATCTTGCCGTTGATGGCGCAAGGATCGGAGCAAGGGGACCATGGACCTGAAAGCAACATACTCAAGGCCCTGAAAACAACATTCTCCCTAAAGAAATTAAAAAAATAGAAGATATTAGTTGTATGTTATGAGGATGTATCTAGTTGTAGTATGTGATATATCATTGAATTTCTGTTTTAAGTAATGTGGTGGCTCGTAAAACAGTAGGGTTGTTAAGGATCTCGCAGACAACATTTGAGACGTCATTATCATACTACTATTACTACTACCATCACGCCGTTTCCGCGCAGGGGTAGGCAGAGAGAATGGAACGCCACACTCTTCTGTCCTGACATACACTCCTCGCCTCCTTCACATCCATACATCTAGTCATACATGCCCTCCGATTAGCCAGACTTTTGACACCGCCAGATTTTAGGTTCTGATTGATCTGATCGTGCCAAGTCTTTTTCGGTTGTCCTCGTTCGGTTTTCCCTCTCACATTCGCCACATATATTTTACTAGTCATTCTCTCGTTATCCATTCGCTCTACATGTCCATACCACCGTAAAGAACAAGAGTTCTAAGAAGACATAATCTTTTCAATCATGATGACCTATTAATAGTTTATTATTGCCCTTCTTTTAAAGAAAAAAATTAAAACTTTTTTTTTTAAAACCTTTTTTTACATTGATTATAATCAAAATAATTTGTTTTTATAAGTTTCAACTATTTTTTTAAATTACGAGTAGATTTATGAAAACACCCTATGTTTTTGACGAATTTTGATGTATGATGTTGTTGAAAGGAGTGAGCGATATGTATGGCTTCCAAAGTTTGAGTAGTGTGGTTGTTAATCATGGGTAGAATGACTAGAATGAGCAATACGCTGTATTAGAGAGGTTCTTTGAATAAACTGTTGAATGTATGATTGCGTGTATCATAAAGTATATAGAAAAAATAAAAATCATTTTTCAACCTACCGGTAAACCACTTGAAAGATTGGGTAACACATTTTCTATCACTGGAACAAGCTCTGGAGTCCACTGGCTTCTTCTTCTCATCACATCCTGAAGGGTCTGCACAGTGGACCATTCGGGTCTGGACTCCTCGACCACACTCTTCGGAGCACTGAAATATCAAACAAAAACTAAATGCGCATTCATCTATAGAAACGTGATATTGGGATACAATCAAGAAGAGGACATTCTAAAGAGTTTAACGCAGGCAGGAATTCAACTCTCTACCCTTGAACTTAATTCAAGAATTGCGGTCATAATGAAATGATAAAGCTAAACGCATTTAAGGACTAGATCTCAATAGTTCAAATCTCAACGCGCTCGGTGGTGCTGAGACCTAGACGTGTGTTCATGCTCAATTTTTATTAAGAATATATTTAGGAATATGACTTTTTTGTAAAATATGTTGAAAAATAAATTTACATTTATTTTTTAACTCATTACATTTCAATAACTCTTTTCTTTTCAATACAAAAACGGTATTTTAAGAAAAAAATCAATTACCGTAAAACGGGCCTATTTGACCTTTGATGTGTTACTTGAGATCAGTACAATTTTTTTTATCTGTATTCGGTCTGCAATAATGAACGTATCGTGACAATAAGTGTCACCTGTCAGGGAAACAATGAATCATGTTTATACCTTCATTATTGTAGACCAAATACAAATCTATTTTTTTGAACTGGGCTCAAGTAACACATCAAAGTTCAAGTAGCCCAGTTCTACGGTACGTCAAACGTTACCTGGGTTTAGAAAATATAAAATAGAAATTTAACGTATGTTGGGCCTTGAACTATGATAACTTATTTTTTAAAAAAAATAATTTATTTATTTATTACAATGTTATTTGTAAATAAAAATAAGTCACCGGCAGAAACATCCTCTTACTGGGTGACTGGTTAATAAAAAAAATAAACAAGGGTTCATAACTGATTCAATCATGAAATGACCTACCGGTGAAAGATAAACGAGACTTAGAGGACACCACAAGGTCCTGTGATCTTACTACATTAAAGAATTTATGCACAAAAAACCAAACAGATCGTCATCTGGCAAAACCCTGATCGATAAATCATTCTTATACGACTATGTCATACGTTATGTTGAAATAAATCAAATTTCGGTTTTCTTGCTCAATTTGGGCTGTTATTTCATCGGAGAAGGACATTCATACAAAAGTGTTCGTATGACATTTTTCTCGTCGAAAAATCCCTCTGAAAACATAATTAAAAAAAAAAGCGCTTGCAGTACTATACACGTGACAGAAGTTAAGCATCTTAAGAAGAGATGTTTAATGTTAGAGATAGAGAGAAACAGCATCTC